>NW_027507121.1:36643-61643 GCF_052324685.1 Brachyhypopomus gauderio
ATTCCTGTGGTGTGTGTGTGTGTGTGTGTGTGTGTGTGTGCGCGCGCACGCGTGTGTGTGTGTGTGTTCGCCCTCTTCGGTGCCTAGCGGTGGTGTCTTGTGCAGCACAGGATCTTAAAATGAGCTGAGATTAAGACCTGTAATCCCTCAGACACACCAGCAGAAAGGAGGTCAGAGTGAAAATCAGCTAAGAGAAAGAGGGAGAGAGAGAGGGAGAGAGGAGAGAGAGAGGGAGAGGAGAGAGAGAGGGAGAGGGAGAGAGAGAGAGAGAGGAGAGGAGGGAGAGAGAGAGAGAGAGAGAGAGAGAGAGAGAGAGAGGGGAGAGAGAGAGAGAGAGCGGAGAGAGAGAGAGAGGGGGGGGGAGAGAGAGAGAGAGAGAGGGGGGGGGGGGAGAGAGAGAGAGGGGGGAGGAGAGAGAGAGAGAGAGAGGGGGGGGGAGAGAGAGAGAGAGAGAGAGAGAGAGAGAGAGAGAGAGCAAACCACGACAACCCCAGTCTGGTTATCCGTTTGCCTGGTTGTTGTGCGTTTGTGGTAGGAGTGTGTGTGGGTGTTTGGGGGGAGAGAGTAGACCAGGACCAGACCTGCGTGTTGGTGGAGTCTTCTGGCTTTGTGAGAATGATGGCGGTTTCTTCTCTTTGCTGAAGACCCCTGGAGAGGCAGAAGGTGGACTCGCTGAAGAGACCCCTGATGATGGCCGCCCTCAACGGCCTGTACGTCACTCGCGTTCCTGTGCCGGAAAACACGCAAAAGTGCGTCAAGGCCAACATGGATGAGAGGGTAAGAAGCGGGGCACCACCCCCCAGTGCCAGACTCCGCCCCCTCACTGAGGGAGGCGTTTCACCCACATGCACACTAACCCGACCCGGTAACTGAAGACTGAAGTTTGCTATGAGTGACAGCAATCATGCTAGCTGTTAGCGCTGTTAGCACTGTTAGCATTTACTAATTATAATAATCTATTCCTAAAATTGGTTGCACAATAAGGGTGTGAACCAGGGGCACTTCTACCTGATGCCCAGAGCATTGAGCAAGATTTCTACAGCTGTGCTGGTTTCATTTTTACTGCTGTCACAGAACAGAACTGCTTGCAAATTTGGTGTAGGTGTCTCTACCTTTAGTGACAAATGCATTCATGCTTTCATTCATCACATTTGCTATTAAAAGCACCTCAGATCTATTACTACATCAAGAGTTTAATTCTTCAAATTTAAGACTTTGCTCTCTCTCTTTCTCTCTCTCTCTCTCTCTCAGTGTAAGCTCTTGGAGCTCCGTCTGGAGGAGGAGAGACTCTCACCGAGTACGAGCAGATCCCCAAGAAGGCGGCGGAGTGCAACGTCTGCACCGCCACGCTGCCCGAGAACTCCGAGCGGAACCGTTTCCGCGACGTGGTGCCGTACGAGGACAACCGCGTGGAGCTGGTGCCCAGCAAGGACAACAACACTGGCTACATCAACGCCTCCCACATCAGGGTGGGTGCCGGTCTCCGCCCTCTTCTTCAATAAATCAATCAATCAAATTTTATTTATATAGCGCTTTTTACAACAGTTGTTGTCACAAAGCAGCTTTACAAGTGCTGAGTCCTAGCCCCCAGTGAACAAGCCAAGGGCGACAGTGGCAAGGAAAAACTCCCTAAGAACATGAGGGAGAAACCTTGAGAGGAACCAAGACTCAGTGGGGGAACCCATCCTCCTCTGGCCGACTTCTAGCTGGATCCAGACTTCTTCTGGATCGGCTCGCCCTCGTGAGCAATGCAAACGGCCATTTTATGGTCTCGTACGAAAGGTTGTTTGAAAAAGCCAAACAAAGCGTTGGGATTTAAAATAAGCCTCGAGCACTAGAAGCAGAGACGCCACAAGCCAGTAAAAAAGAATCTGCGAATCGCTCTGGTCTCCTGCCGGTGTCGAAGGTGCGGAAACACCACGAGAGTGTTCCGCCCTCTGGGTTCTCCATCCTCTGGGTTCTCCATCCTCTGGGTTCTCCATCCTCTTCAATGTTTCCAACACAGCCTTTACTCTTAGGGGGTCACTCCAGAAACTACAGGAGACAGGACAGGAGACAGGGCAGGAGACAGGGCAGGAGACAGGACAGGACACAGGGCAGGACACAGGGCAGGACACAGGGCAGGAGACAGGGCAGGAGACAGGACAGGAGACAGGGCAGGAGACAGGACAGGAGACAGGACAGGAGACAGGACAGGAGCTTGTGGAAACATGTACTGCTCCATTCAGAGAAGAGAGGGTACAGCTATTCATCCAGACACTAAAGTAATAGATTGTCCCCTGTGTTCCACAGCAGTGTGAGCAGTAATGAGATTGTGAAGTTGTTTACTAGCAAGCGGCTTAAAGCTGTGGACTTAATCTGAGCTGAGCTTGAAGTGGAGTTGTTTTTGCTTGGAGGCAAGACAGTAAGACCTGATTTACTAGGTGATGGTGCTGCCCTCTGGTGGAATGTAACGATGTAGGCATCATCCCTGTGTGTGTGTGTGTGTGTGTGTGTGTGTGTGTGTGTGTGTGTACGTGCGTGTGTGTGTGTGTGTGTGTGTGTACGTGCGTGCGTGTGTGTGTGTGTGTGTGTGTGTGTACGTGCGTGTGTGTGTGTACGTGCGTGTGTGTGCGTGTGTGTGTGTGTGTGTGTGTGTACGTGTGTGTGTGTGTGTGTGTGTGTGTGTGTGTGTACGTGTGTACGTGTGTGTGTGTGTACGTGTGTGCGGGTGTGTGCGTGTATGTGTGTGTGTGTTTATATGTGTGTGTGGGTGTGTGTGTGTGTGTGTGTGTGTGTGTACGTGCGTGTGTGTGTGTGTGTACGTGCGTGTGTGTGTGTACGTGCGTGTGTGTGTGTGTGTGTGTGTGTGTACGTGTGTACGTGTGTGTGTGTGTGTGTGTGTGTTTATATGTGTGTGTGTGTGTGTGTGTGTGTGTATGTGTGTCTAGATGCTGATCAGAGGGGAGGAGTGGCACTACATTGCTACGCAAGGGCCTCTTCCCAACACTTGCCACGATTTCTGGCAGATGGTCTGGGAGCAAGGGGTCAACGTCATTGCCATGGTTACAGCAGAGGAGGTATTGTCTCTGAGAATGCTGCAGAAACGAGTACATGCATGTGCACGTGCTAGCCGTAAATAACAGCTAGCTGAACGAACATTCTCCAACCACACACACAGCCACCATAATGTACAACCTGCAGGCAATCTGCTACACCAGCGCACCACACCCTACGTAAATAACATTCCAGCATGGATGTAGGTTGTAGGTTGTACCCCCTGCATTGTAGTTTGTATCCATAGCATCTTCACAGCACCTTGTGAAATCATTGAATTTGTTTACCAACTTTGGTGTTGTTGACATGTTTGTTTGTGGAATATGGTTAGTAGTGTGTGAGTGTGTGTGTGTGTGTGTGTGTGTGTGTGTGTGTGTGTGTGTGTAGGAAAGAGGTTGCTCAAAGAGTCACCGGTACTGGCCCAAACTGGGCTCCAAGCACAACTCAGCCACGCACGGCAAGTTCAAGGTCACCACCAAGTTCCGCACGGACTCGGGTTGCTACGCAACGACAGGGCTAAAGGTCAAGCACCTGCTTTCGGGTCAGGAGCGAACCGTGTGGCACCTGCAGTACACGGACTGGCCTGACCATGGATGCCCTGAATATGTACAGGGCTTCCTCTGTGAGTCCATTAATGTGTGTGTGTGTGTGTGTGTGTGTGTGTGTGTGTGTGTGTGTGTGTGTGTGTGTGGTTCAAACTGATCCTACTTCCTTACACTCAAAAACTGTCTGATTTATCTAATCACCTTGACAATATTTCTGTGAGGTGACTCGTCAGTGTTTGAACAACACTTGTTCAACAACACTATACCCACACCACACACACCCCAACAAATATACCACACACCCCACTACAAGGAGATTTGCAAAGTACTTCCTGTACTTTTTCACATGGTTAATTTAAGACACATGGTTAATTTAAGTCCTTTACCAATTCTCCTTTTGGGTGGGTTTGACTTTATTACATTAACCTTAAATGAACCTTTAAAGCGCAAATCTAGATTCTGTTGTCATGTCCAGTGCCTAGTAGCTGTCTCCTGGCTCTGACCAGTTCTGACTAGCTCTGGCCAGCCCTGACCGGCTGTGTCCGGTTGTGACTGGTTCTAACCAGCTCACCCCTCCCCCCTCAGCGTACCTGGAGGAGATCCAATCTGTGCGCCGGCACACCAACAGCATGCTGGACACGTCGAAGAGCCTGAACCCTCCGGTGGTGGTCCACTGTAGTGCGGGAGTGGGTCGCACCGGGGTGGTCATCCTCACCGAGCTCATGATCACCTGCCTGGAGCACAACGAGGTAAATGTCACCCAGTCACCACTAATCTAGTAGGACGTTTCCAGGAGGACATGGTGGATTCTGTTTTTAATGCCATGTGTTGATGTTTCCATTTGTGTGGTGTGCGATATCAAGTTATGTAAAATCATCTTTCATTCTCTACCCCCCCCCCCCCCCCCCCAACTCTCAGAGGGTCGAGGTTCCTGTGATGTTGGGCCGTTTAAGACAGCAGAGAATGCTGATGGTACAGACTGTGTCTCAATACAAGTTTGTTTATCAGGTTCTGATCCAGTTCCTGAAGAGCTCCAGACTCATCTGACGTGTGTGTGTGTGTGTGTGTGTGTGTGTGTGTGTGTGTGTGTGTGTGTGTGTGTGTGTGTGTGTGTGTGTGTGTGTGTGTGTGTGAAGAGCAAGATTCTATAGAGTCAGATATAGTTTTATACATCAACGTTTCACATAAATTTGTCTGAGTGAATATTTGAAAATTTTCTTATCATTCAAAAACATAAATTATGAAAAAATATAATTATAAATTTATTTCCACTCCACATATTTCAAAAGGCTGTTACAATAATATGGACAGTATATCAATCAGGGAAAGGAAATATGTCATTACTGCTGTAAGGAGCAGATGACAGGACACACTGTGACATCACACTGTGACATCACACTGTGATTTTTTCCAATTCGGAGCCAGTTCTCCCGGATGTGGATAAGTATCGTTAACTAGACCAATTCAGGGTCCATACAAATTTTCTGAAATTGACTGAGTTGTATGTAATTAAGTCAAAGACACAATCTGTTGACTGTGGCCTTTTTCTGGACATGATATACCCGAGCAGTCAAGATGTACATAACAATTTAATGTCCACAGAAACATTTTGATATTTTAATGCATTAAGCTGTATTTTTCACTTTAATTTATTATTTTTGATTTTTTTTCGTTGTTTCTTTTGGTCTCTGTTTTCATTCTCTGTGTTTATCAAAAAAAAAAAACAGAGCCTTTAACACACAAAGGCCAAAGTGTCGGACTGCTTCATTCTCCTGTGCATTTTGTAGTAATGATGAGCTTTTGTGCATTTTCGTAACTGTATGTTCATTCCAAGCTACTCTGATTTGAACATTTCCATCTTGCGTTTGGGTGTTGAGGAATGAAATGTGTTCAAGGAGCACGGTTCTCCTCGCTGCGTGCGTGTGTACCTCCTGAGGGTGGATCTGTACAGCGTTGAGCGGACCACTAGTTTAGATACGCACGTGTCCGTTTGCACTGCAGGCATTCCGCACTCTCCTCCGCTGGAGATGCTCGTTACCGTGGCAATCTCGGCAATGGGTTTGGGAGCTGGTTGTCATGGAGTTCCCATGTGGCGTGTTCCCTTTGGCTTTGGTGTGTTCTCTAAACATTCAGGACATAAAAAAAAAACTTTATTGGCACCCTCACAGAGCGGCACTGCAGAGTTCCACAGGTGATGATGAAATGTCTGCTGCATTTAACGTCTCCAGTATGACCAGCTGCTGGTCGTCTGTGTTGACTGGGAGAAGACAAGTGGTCTTCTACACAGAAGTTGCGAATTTAAGACTGATGGTGTGCACAGCATCTTGGCTACAATTGTAATTGGCTACAATTACATACAATTGTAATTGGCTACAATTACATACAATTGTAATTGGCTGCAGTTACAATCCAATCGTGTCACAGTATGTGCACGCAATGCTAATGATCTTTTTTTTCCTTTCATTTCATTTCTTTTCTTTGTTTATTGACTTTCTAGGGGACCAATTAAGTCCTTTGAGTCACATTCCAAATAACTGTCCACTCCTTTTACAGCTAGGCCCCCTACGCAGTCAGCCAGAACATTAGTGCCTTACTGACCCTAGAAAGTTTCTCTCATTACCCTCTCTATGCCCTGTGTGGATTTCACTTTGCTGTGGATCACACTTGAGGTTGTAGCTCCACGCTATCCTGAATCTCTTAGGAACTAAGAGTAGGTGCCTTAACGATTCTGAATCAGTATCATTTCAGATTCTCTTTAATAAGGATTTTATATTATACTAAGAGAAAGTGATGCAAAGTAAAATATGTCTATGTAGTGCTGTATTACATAGAAGACAAGCCTAATTTGACATGAATGTTCTGTAATTTGACATGACTTGGTACCTTTAAATACCATAGAAAAATAAAAATCTATGCATGTTTTTTTTTACATTTACTTGTGTATATAAGTATACTCATGGAAATAAACTTCTGCTAGCTGTTCTGTTCATGCTAAGAGTGTCATATGTTTTTATGATGGCACAGAAACATGTAACATGAATGTTTCTATATTTTTGCTATGAGGCGTTCCTTGCTTTAACAGCTGTCATATTTGTCCTCTTGTTCCTGCATATTAAATACCAAATTACATTCTCAAAATTCCACGTAATTGTGTACATACATTCTGTATACGCTTTGCAATGCGTTTGTCATGTTGTTTTTCATAAAAAGGAAATCTCTGAAAACGTATATATGTCACACGTCCCTATTATGCAATAAATCATTTTTTCTCAGAATTGTCTGGTGAAATCTAAAATACGTTACAGTATTGAATATGTGCTCAAAGACTAAACGCAGTTTTCATTGAGAGCGTTTGTCAGACTGCATCATTCTGTCCAGCAGGGGGCATCTTTACACCAACATGGCTTCCTTCTTGGACGCGGTCCTTGGCTTGGGGAGATGTGGGTTTGTGTGTCTGTTCTTGGCACGTGCGATAATGCGGAACTCCAGCCAGCTGTTCTCATCAGTCTGGAGGTGACCTTGCACAGAACGATGATGAAACGCTGCACGCTGACGTTTAGAATGCCCCCATCACTGAATTATTAGCATCCAGAGGTGGACATTCCAGGTTCAGGAAGTAAAAGTCCTCACCAATATTTAGCTCAGGCTTCCTGGATTGTGTTGATTCCACTAATTTTACCCGGCTTGCACTAATTAGAAAACCCAGCAAGCTTGAGTAAAATCCTGGGAAGGAGTTTTACTTTCTGAACCTGGAATGTCCACCTCTGTAGCGTCATTGCATCATAGAATGAGTAGCGTCATAGCATCGTTAGAGTTATAACGTCATAGAATTAGAATGTGTCGTGTTCAGTTTCTTTTTTTTTTGTCCTACCAGCGACTACCATATTAAAAATCTAACAAATGTTATTAAGATTTAACAAATGTCTGTGTTGCTGTGGCCTACAGTGGGGTTGGATATGTGTTTGGTCACATAAGCCGTCTTATTTACATTTGGCTAGTGCAGAAAACAAACATTTAAAAAAGTAAAGTGGCTGAATAAAATGGAGCTAAATTCTTTTTTTTTGTTTACTGTTAAACCTGGACACGTATGTATGTACTGATCAGTACTGAAGTGCTAAATCGTAAAATCCACAGCTTTCCACAGCTGTTCTAATTTCTTGTTCACTTGTTCTCAGGTTCCGATTCTGTTCTGTTTCCATGTCTACTTGTGACGGGCAGGGTGAGCAACTAAAAAGGAAGCGATCACGCCAAGTCTCAGGGAAAGAGGATGGTTTAATTGAAAGTGCACAAACCAAAAACCCGTGACATAGTTCCAGATTAAGGAAATAATAACCAGAAGTCAACTGGTACAAAGACAAGACATATATAGACGAACAAACGACCCTCAGGTGAGACGGATCACGGGTCCCGCCCACCTGAGGGACGAACATCACATGACCAAAACAGGACCGCTGCCGCTGTAGACGGGGGGCGACCGGCAGGGGGCCCCCCACAACGTGACACTACTTCGTGTTCTTTTGCCAGGAAACCAGTCTAAGACATCAAAGACAGAGAGGGACGTTTGGACATTTAGAATGTTTCTTCTTCTTAATCCATTGCTGTAATTTAACATCAGGAGACTCCAGAACTGTGACAATCAGATTAAATTAATTTTGTTTATGATTTTCTGAAAAGCCTATTTGATTTACACTCCGTATTGTTTCTGGTGCACTCTAAAGCAAGAGTGGTACGTAATTTAATCAGATTCAAAATATCAAGATGTAGGCCTGAATAAAAAAGGTTTTGACTTATTGGAGAGATCCGACTGACCCAAATCACTTAGGCCTACTAAGTAATGAATATGTTGAAAAGGACGTCCATAGGAAACAGAACAAACTGGCATCGAATGATGTAATCTGTGGAGTCTTGATGGGGAGAAAATAACTGAATGAAATGCTGGACAACTGAAAAACAATTGAGAAACAGAGTATGTAAATGATAATGTCCATTTTCCCCTGACTTTTAACATTATTTTATATATTCTTCTTTTAACAAGGGACGTGGATGAGATGAGAGGACACACAACAGAGAAAAATGAACATTACAAAAAGTGTACCTAAAATATTCTCACACTCATTCCCACAGGAGCCAAATCCTTGTGTTTGGAAAGAAATGTTTAATAAATCTTATTTATACCACAGAACTCGTTATTCTGAATCTTTGTGCAATTCTCATTACTCCAGGCATTCTGAGGTCTTAAAAGAATTCACACTGGAGAAACAGCACACCACACAAGAGCGTAAGGAATGTTTCTCAGGTGCTGCATAGCTCAAAATACACCAGGGTCCTCACACTGTGGGCGAGATCTCACTGGGAAGTGTGTGTGGAGGGTGTCGTCATTCTCAAACCTCACCCATCTGAGAACCCACTGGGAAAATGTATCAGTGCAGGAAGGACTGGAGATCTTTATAACACGAAGGTCAGCTTACCGTAACACAGAGGATAGGAAATGATTTCTGGCTCAAAACTTCTGGAGACAGCGAGTGTACTACACATGACCCACGAGTTGTATTCATACACAGTTCCACATTTATCTCTGAGCAAATGGAGTTCAGAACCCGTGTGTGTGTCTGAAATGAACTGGCCTGTTAGTTGTTTGACCACATGAGACACATTCAGAAATTCCTCTGCCTGACTGTCTTGTTATGGGCTTTAAGTGTCAGACGGTATGCAATTTGTTTGTACAAAATCACATATAGACTGGTCCCAGAGCATTGCATACTGACTGGTCCCAGAGCAGCCACTATAGAAGCACATACTGACTGGTCTCAGAACAGCCACTATAGAAGCACATACTGACTGGTCTCAGAACAGCCACTGGCCTCCTACATCCTACAGAGTGAGAAACGCACTCGTGCACTGGACAATATGCAGACGTGTACAATACGAGTCCCTCTCCTACATTTCTCTACTGTGTAACATTTCACACAATCGGCAAACTCATCCCTGAATTATCACGCAACTTAATCCCCAGGATTACTTCAAATAAGCGAGCGACTTTGTGGCCGTGACTTGAGATTCATGGCTGGTGTCGGAAGTGCCCCCACAATGTGTTCCCAGCCTCTGTGGCTTCTCCTGCCGCTGCTATTTTGGTCTTCGTGCAGAACTAGGTCTTGCAACTGTTGCCAGGACTAGCCCACAGAGACACCCTGTCCACAAGAAAACAGCTTGTTCAAACGCTCACTGCTTATCTAAACGGATTTCTTCCCGAGGACCATGACAACCGTCTCAGCCACACACGCACGGCTCAACAGACAGGCTGTCATGCCTCTCAGAAACCCATCGGCTGATATTCACCAGCCTTCTCTGTCTTGAAGTTCGTGGGTTCATGCAATCATTTTGTGTAGAAATATGTAACTCATCATAATGTTTTTAGACGTTAAATCTCTGTTTCACAGAGCTTTCTTCCAAGCCATGACTCTGTACAGATCTTTGTCCAGCAGTAATGATTACTATTTTTTGATATGGCCAGATTTCCGAGCTATTGCCATAATGATCCCCCCTTAAAAATAACACTCAGGTTTATGCAGGACTGCTTTATTGCTGTTCTTCACAGGTCATCTCTTGAGTAATTTAAATATTTTGGAAAAGCATGATTTCAAAACAAAAGTCCCATCACCATGGCAGGGTTGGAACAGGCAGTACTAGAACTCCGTAATAAAAGTCTACATTTACCTGATGCTCTCTGCATTTCCAACACAATTAAACAACAACATTAGGAATTTGTACCCATGTATATGAACCAAGTAACACTTAATTAACTGGAGAATAAATAATCTGTTCAGTACAAAAGTATTTATAACTTATTAACAACAGATTTCAAAGCCATGGTTATACTGAGTCTTTTGGGGGAAAAGTGTTGGTACTGGTGTGTGTCCTTATTTTTTTTCGAGCTATCTCGTTCTTCAGCTCCTTTATGTAACTGTGGTCCTTTCCTTGAACAACCTCCATAATGTCCAAAGCCTGTAATTAACACACCACACACACACAGTTGAAATTAACAGAACGCACAAATATAAGATGAAGTACTGAGAAATTCAGCATTCGACCAATAAGAAACTGTAGAATGGGCATTTCAGACTATATCTCAAATCAAATCAAATATATTTGTATTTGTATCTGAGGCTAGTAGCGCCGTGCGGCTAACGGGGACACTACCTTTCTGAGAGCGGCGTTGCCTGCAGACGTCCGGTCCAGAGCCACATAGAGACGACCCAGTTTCAGGTACATGGAGGCAACGTTCAGGGAGTAGGGTGGGTACAGCTGACTGCACAGAGCACACGTGGTCAGTGTGGACGGTATGTGTGTGTGTGTGTGTGTGTGTGTGGTGTGTGTGTGTGTGTGTGTGTGTGTGTCCACGTCCTAACCTGAATGGCTTTATGACCTTCTCCCCGTGAGCCAGGGCGCCGTGGTAGTCTTCCATGTACAGACACACACCCATGGCCTGGTACATCATGTGTAGCATGTAGACGTTGGAGTCCTCGAACACGCTGCCCATTTTCTCCAGACTCAGCTCACACATCTCCAGCAGCTCTGCAGGGGGCGCTCAGGAGTCAAGGGCCAGTACAGTAGCACGTGGTTTCCGCCTCACACCTCACCCCTGCTGGCTGGACTATTGATTAAGTATTTCATATAATTGACCATACTCATACAATGTGATTATGTGGTAATGACAGCTGACATGAACCGAGTGGGAGAGCCGTGATCCACACGCGGGACATTCAGACGTTCGGCGTGTTGCGGGACACCTGCTTGTTTCTGCTGAGGGACACTACAGAAAGGGTGTGTGCTTACAGCAGTCGTCGGGATGCAGCTGTGGGAGTCTGTGTACCTGCCCGAGGACCCCACGACCGACTGGGGTCACAGGACCCTGCTTCACCCCAGCAGGAAAGCACCTCAGAGGGGGCACGAAGAGGGGGCACGAAGAGGGGGCACAAGGAGGGGGTATGAGACAGGATGCCAGGTGAAGGATATTTTTCTCGTGTTTGGCTCGGCGGAAGTCTTCAATGATGTTTCTTGCATAGCGAATCATTTTTTTGACCTCCTCTGAGCGTGGTCCTTCACTCATCTTCCTCAGCTTCAGCTTCACTTTGTCCTGTGTCCACACACACACACACACACACACTCACACACACAACACACACACACACACACACACACACACACACACACATACACACACACACACACACACACACACACACACACATACACACACACACACACACACACACACACACACACACACACATACACACACACACACACACACACATACACACACACACACACACACACACATACACACACACACACACACACACACACACATACACACACACACACACACACACACACACACACACACACACACACAAATGCACGTGCTTATTTTGCATTTCTATTGCTTTTGTATGACTGTATCAAAGAGAGCCACAAACACAGACACACACACACATACATAACTCAATGCTAAAAGAATTAATTATAAGATGCTGAACACATGAACACATATAGCTCCCTACACAAAACCCCATATATGCACATACACACACATCTACACTCACACACATACACATACCAACACACAGAAATATGCACATTTAACAGTTTTTATGGCATCTTACCCTAAAAGTGAAAGGCTACAGGAATAAATTAATACATATGATCAACCCAGAGAGGTACGGTGGGGCAAGTACATTGAAAGATTTAAAAACACATAAAAGAATCTTAAAATTAATTCTAAAATGCATGGGCAGCCAGTGGAGGGAGTCCAGGATAGGAGTGATGTGCTCCCTCTTGCACGTTCCAGTCAACAATCTGGCAGCAGCGTTCTGTACCAGCTGAAGCCGCTTGAGGGAGGACTGGCCAACTCCAAAATAAAGTGCATTACAGTAATCCAGCTGCGATGTAATGAAGGCATGGATCACTGTTTCAAAGTGCTCCCCTGCAAGAATAGACTTCACCTTTGCCAGCTGCCTCAGGTGGAAAAAGCTGGCCTTCACTACTGCAGCAATTTGCCAATCCAATTTAAAATCAATGTCCATTTTAAAACCCAAATTACAAACTATTGACTTTTAAAATGATCACAGGGAATCCAAGTCAACAGGGAGGACCTCACAGGGACCACTGGGACCAAAACCATCACTTCACGACATCCAGGCTTTAACATCATCAAGACATAAAAGCAATCATTTAAAAGAACACATGTCATTTCTTTTCAGCGTTATATAAATCTGGCTGTCATCAGCGTAAAAATGAAAAGAAACCCCATGTTTTCTAAAAATGGAACCCAGTGGAAGCATGTAAAAAGGAGAGGTCCTAAAATTGAGCCCTGAGGGACACCATAAAACAGTGAAGCTGTGGTGGATTCAGAACCAGCAAAAGTTATGCACGGAGTTCTGTCTGTCAGGTACGACCTAAACCAGTCCAGTGCACTGCCACAAATGCCTCTATTTGCCGTAACCAGGAAATGAAAATGTTGTGGTCCACCGTGTTAAAAGCTGCAGTTAAATCAAGCAGAACGAGAATCACGTGATCACCCGAGTCAGTTGCTAGGAGGATGTCATTGAAAACCCTTAGCAGTGCTGTCTCTGTGCTGTGCATGGTTTTAAAACCGGACTGAAAAACCTCAGAGATTCCGTGCTCATCCATAAAAGATTGTATTTGTGTGTAGACTATTTTTTTCTAAAATCTTGTAAATAAATGGCAGCTTTGAAATGGGCCTGTAATTTGCCAGTACTGTTGGATCAACACTGGGTTTTTTTTTATGGGTTGCACTACGGCGTGTTTAAAATATGCAGGAACGACACCGGAGTGCAGACTGCTGTTTATGATATCCAGGATCTGCTGCCCTATGCTTGGGAAGATCTTCTTAAAAAAGTGAGGAGGCACAACATCACAGGAGGAACCTGAGGGCTTTAAAAGGTCCACCACACGCTCCAAATGTGACAACGTCACAGGCTCAAACTTTCTCAAACACTGCCGGACCTGAAGTGGGATCAGATGGACATCAAAAAAGTGCAGAAAGTCCTCACACATTTCAGGTGATGCATCCGAGCAAGAGGGCTGTCGGGGTTTAAGAACAGAGTCAATGGTTACGCGGATTATGACGGTTTGTGATAATAATGTTTGACATATGTTCTCTTTTCGCCTCTTTAACAGTGTTCTGGTAAGAACGCCAGCAGTCTTTTAAAATCTGAAACGAGACCCGTAGCTTATCCCTTTTCCATCTGTGTTCAGCTGTGCAACACGCCCTCCTCGCCGTACGAACCTCATCACTGAACCAGGGCTCAGGTTTAACTTTAGATTGTCTGAGTCTTAATGGAGCTACATAGTCCAGTATGGTTCGTACTGAGGAGTTAAACCAGGAGCTGAGTTGTTCTGGATCGAAACATATAGAGTCGCAAGGCAGTCTCTGTGTTAATCAATACTGAACTTATTGATCAATATCAATTCAATATTGGGTTTATCCATCTACAAAGAACATGAATGATAACTTATTTAAATAGTCTTCACACACATACAAACACACACACACACACACACACACACACACACACACACACACACACACACACACACACACACACACACACACACACACGCACACATACGCACACACACACACACCTTAGATTTGGTTGTACACTCTCTACAGTCACAGCTGAAGTAGTAGGAGTCTCTGAGTCTCTCAATCCTGTCTTCAGTTGGGTAGAGCAGGGTCTATATAGCTGGTGAATATCTGCACACACACACACACACACACACACACACACACACATACAAAACAAGAAGGTTTTCCATGAAATGTGTCATATTAGACATTGGGGGAGTGTTTATATGTCTTGTGTGAAAAGCTGGTAACTGAAGAGCTTACATTCACATTCTGAATACACCATAAAACCCAGTATACAACTGGAGGCATCCTCTTAGGCATGTGTGTATGTACACAGATCATGTTTGAAATAGATTTGGATTTAGTTACAATCAACTGTTGCATGTGCGCGTGCACTTTATGCTTGCATGGAACATTTTTAAAAACATGAATCAAAACATGGAATTAGAAAAACTAGAATACTAGAATATTTACACTGTATACTTCAAAACCCTAACTCTAACCCCAACTAAACACTGTATACTTCAAAACCAAATACTACATTCTTCAAAACTAACCCGTTTACTTCTAAACTAACCCCTGTATACTTCAAATCCAACCCCTGTATACTTTAAAGCCACACATTTACATATGCCTTTTCTCTCAGTCTCTCTGTGTTAGACAGCTACTTCAGATCTGAAAATGTAAAAAAACACCCATATTGATAAATACTCGAAGAAATTTAGAAAATACCAGAAAAATTAAGAACATATATGGTTTGTTATTGCTATTTATATTCTAGTGATTAGGTTAGGGCTGATCTAGTGAAGGCACTTCTATGGTTTGGGCTGATCTAGTGAAGGCACTTCTATGGTTGGTGCTGATGTAGTGAAGCCACTTCTGTGGTTGGGGCTGATCTAGTGAAGGCACTTCTATGGTTGGGGCTGATGTAGTGAAGGCACTTCTATGGTTGGTGCTGATGTAGTGAAGGCACTTCTGTGGTTGGGGCTGATCTAGTGAAGGCACTTCTATGGTTGGTGCTGATGTAGTGAAGGCACTTCTGTGGTTGGGGCTGATCTAGTGAAGGCACTTCTATGGTTGGGGCTGATCTAGTGAAGGCACTTCTATGGTTGGTGCTGATGTAGTGAAGGCACTTCTATGGTTGGGGCTGATCTAGTGAAGGCACTTCTATGGTTGGGGCTGATGTAGTGAAGCCACTTCTATGGTTGGTGCTGATGTAATGAAGCCACTTCTGTGGTTGGGGCTGATGTAGTGATCAAGTATTTCTGACTCTGATTCTGATACATCCTGACCCTTGACCTTTGGGGCAGTGCCGGCCTCACCTCCTCCCCTGAGCTGATTGGCTGCACAGCCCGCACCTGTGCCAGGGTCCCGCGATAGGTGACGATGACATTAGGACAGCAACTGTGATTCATCAGAGCAACACTGTGAAAGAGAAAGAGATTGCGAGAGAGAGGGAGAGGGGGAGGGAGTGAAACAGAGAGGGAGAGAGGGAAGGAGAGATAGAGAGAGAGATCGTGAGAAAGGTGGAGAGGGAGATAGAAGTGAAAGAGGGAGAGGGAGAGAAGAACAGAACAAGACAGGGAGCTGAGACTGCAGTACGGGGGATGAAAGATAGAAATATAGAAGTATAGAAATATAGAAATATGGAAATATAGAAATATGGGAATATACTGGGACAATCAGACAAGTCTTTCTGGACTAAATCATCAATTAAACAAGTAAATGTCTATTAAGGTCCCAGTAAGGTACTATGGAATCGGACTGGGAGAAATGGTGTGTGTGTGTGTGTGTGTGTGTGTGTGTGTGTGTGTGTGTTCTTACTCTGGGAACACAGCTGATCCCAGATGAGACAGTTCCTCATCCTCCACTGTGAAGCCATTGCAGTTCACCTGTGTGTGTGTGTGTGTGTGTGTGTGTGTGTGTGTGTGTGTGCGCATTTGTGTGAGAGACAGACAGAGAGAGCGAGAAGAAGACAGAAGACAGACATGAGAATTCATACGAGATTTGACTTTTTTTGCTACCAAAGCATCTGTGTGAAAACAGAAAGATTAGCAAATGGCTAACTTACAGTAAACATTCTGGCTGAAATGTGTGTAGCTGCAGACTTTGTGGACATTCTGTTTTGTCCCTGAACCACGTTCAGTTCTGAAATCATGACCAGGATGGGAATACCAATGATACATTAGAGAAAGGGAGTTCTGGAGAGATCTTGGGCTTTAAGAAGGGGACAGAGACAGAGAGTGAGGGAGAGAGAGAGCGAGGGATCAAGGAGGAGAGAGTGAAAAAGAGAGGTAGAGAGAGAGAGAGAGAAATCCCATTAATGCCCAGCAGCTGTCCAGATGATCTTTTTTGATTGCTGTTCTATGGTGAGATGATCTTTTTTGATCTTTTTTGATTGCTGTTCTATGGTGAGATGATCTTTTTTGATCTTTTTTGATTGCTGTTCTATGGTGAGATGATCTAGTGGATCCCTCTCACTGATTCAACCCGCTTCCTTCTGAAGCGTCGTGAGTCTGTGATGCCCAGCGGTTCCTGAGAGTCTGCGTGTGTGTGCGCGAGTCTGTGTGTGTGTACCTGAGCAAACAGGGTGAGCAGGGCCTGGTGATCAGGGAAGTCCAGGTGTTTGGAATAGAAATGATGCAAACCGGCTACATCGGCTTCATTCATCTCCCTCTTCTCATTATCCAACTTATCCAGGTCTGAGATAGATAGAAGGGGTGTGATGCTCCCACTACACACAGCCCGTGTTCTATGCGACATAGTCACGGCAAGACATGTGAGCAGTGGCACACACAAAACTCACTTTAACACACACACACACACACACACACACACACATATGCGCCCACATGGAGACATTATGGGGTTCTGAACAGCTGTGTGGGTGGGCCCTTTTTATTCTGAGGTGTCACCTGCTTAACAGATAACAGCCGATATGCTCCAGGAGCTGATCTCAGTTCCCACGCTGACCTGGGTTCAGTACCAGCTCTGCAGTCATGTGTTCAGTACCCACAATGACCTGGGTTCAGTACCAGCTCTGCAGTCATGTGTTCAGTACCCACGCTGACCTGGGTTCAGTACCAGCTCTGCAGTCATGTGTTCAGTACCCACAATGACCTGGGTTCAGTACCAGCTCTGCAGTCATGTGTTCAGTACCCACAATGACCTGGGTTCAGTACCAGCTCTGCAGTCATGTGTTCAGTACCCACAATGACCTGGGTTCAGTACCAGCTCTGCAGTCATGTGTTCAGTACCCACGCTGACCTGGGTTCAGTACCAGCTCTGCAGTCATGTGTTCAGTACCCACAATGACCTGGGTTCAGTACCAGCTCTGCAGTCATGTGTTCAGTACCCACAATGACCTGGGTTCAGTACCAGCTCTGCAGTCATGTGTTCAGTACCCACACTGGCCTGGGTTCAGTACCAGCTCTGCAATTATGTGTTCAGTACAAACACTGGTGAGAGAGAGACAGGCACAAAGACAGAGAGAGAAAGAGAGAGAGAGAGAGGCACAAATATAGACCAATAGGACAAGAGGGAAAGACAGACACAAATATAGAACAACAGAACGAGAGAGAGAGAGACAGGAGGATAGACACATGAACACAGATGCTTACAGACAGATTGAGTTGTTTACTGTAACTTACGGGCCTCCAAGTCCTTTAGTAGTAACAGCTTCTCTGATGCGCTCCTCTCTTTCTGAACTTTCTGCAGAGGGGTGTGTGTGTGTGTGTGTGTGTGTGTGTGTGTGTGTGTGAGAGAGAGAGAGAGAGAGAGAGAGACAGAGAGAGAGCGGGAGCTGTAATTTGTGTTGCATTGCAGTATCTAGCAGATGTGAAAGCATATAATTGAACCAGTGAGTCTGAGCACTGAGATCTATTAAATCCTTTATAAGCTGTTCATTACATGGTCGCTATGTTGCTACAATCCTCTACCATTGTCTCTCCACCTGTCTCTCCACCGGTCTCTCCCTACATCCCTGTCCCTGTCTCTCTCCCTACATCCCTGTCTCTCCACCTGTCTCTCCCTACATCCCTGTCCCTGTCTCTCTCCCTACATCCCTGTCTCTCCACCTGTCTCTCCCTACATCCCTGTCCCTGTCTCTCTCCCTAAATCCCTGTCTCTCCACCTGTCTCTTCTTACATCCCTGTCCTTGTCTGTCCTTACATCCCTGTCCTTGTCTCTCCCCTGTCTCTCCCGCTGTCTGTCCTGACCCCATCCTCCAGTGTGTATAGTCTCAGTCTCAGTTAAGAGACTGAGACTATACATCCCTGTCCCTGTCTCTCTCCCTACATCCCTGTCTCTCCACCTGTCTCTCCCTACATCCCTGTCCCTGTCTCTCTCCCTACATCCCTGTCTCTCCACCTGTCTCTCCCTACATCCCTGTCCCTGTCTCTCTCCCTACATCCCTGTCTCTCCACCTGTCTCTCCCTACATCCGTGTCCCTGTCTCTCCACCTGTCTCTCCCTATATCCCTATTCCTGTCTCTCTCCCTACATCCCTGTCTCTCCACCTGTCTCTCCCTACATCCCTGTCTCTCCACCTGTCTCTCCACCTGTCTCTCCCTACATCCCTGTCCCTGTCTCTCTCCCTACATCCCTGTCTCTCCACCTGTCTCTCCCTACATCCCTGTCTCTCCACCTGTCTCTCCACCTGTCTCTCCCTACATCCCTGTCCCTGTCTCTCTCCCTACATCCCTGTCTCTCCACCTGTCTCTCCACCTGTCTCTCCCTACATCCCTGTCCCTGTCTCTCTCCCTACATCCCTGTCTCTCCCGTCACTCCCTACATCCCTGTCACTGTCTCTCCCCAAAATATCCTGTTTCTCCCTAAATCCCTGTCTCTCCACCTGTCTCTCCTTATATCCCTGTCCCTGTCTCTCCTTACATCCCTGTCCCTGTCTCTCTCCCTAAATCCCTGTCTCTCCACCTGTCTCTTCTTACATCCCTGTCCTTGTCTGTCCTTACATCCCTGTCCTTGTCTCTCCCCTGTCTCTCCCGCTGTCTGTCCTGACCCCATCCTCCAGTGTGTATAGTCTCAGTCTCAGTTAAGAGGCGAGGTGGTGAGGCGAGGCCAATCCCACCACGGGGATGCGGGGCTACTCACCAGTATGGAGGAGGAGGGGCCACTTACCTGTGTGGAGGAGGAGGGGCCACTTACCTGTGTGGCGATGATCCGTGCCACCAGCCGCACAGTCTCGGACGGGCACCAGTTCTCACCGAACACACACATGGCTGAGCATTCCAGCTTGTGCAGCGGCCAGTCTCCCCTCTGAGATAACACACACACCACACACACACACACACACACACACACACACACAAACACACACATGCACAAACCACACACACACACACACACACACACACACAAACACACACACAAACACACAAACACACACACACACACAGCACATGCACAATGCTACATGTGGCAGCTTCAACGTAAACATCACACACAAGTCCTGCTTCACTGGCTGGAATTAGCAGTTCACCTTTTGACAGCAGGAGGTCAAAGTTGAACACTGGTCTGTGTGTTTGTGCTTTGCATACAGGGGTTTAATTACAGAAGGCCTCACTCTACTAACAGCGTACAGCCGCCGTCCCCAAGGCTGACAGCACGTTCTGCTCTGACTGCAGGCAGGTCGGGTTAACGATCTCTCCCTCCGTTATGGTGAGCTAACGGCCTGAAGGAGGCCTCTACAGCAATCCAGTCACAGTTCCTTCGAAAGTCAACCGGGGACAGAATTCGCACGCATTCTATTTTTAACGCAGCATCGCTGATATGCTCTCCAAAAACCAGCAGACAGAGGAAGCCATCGCTAAGTACCTTTGTAGCTTTGGACCATAAGACCGCACCAGACAGAACCAGAACCCGAGACCCCTGCCCAACTGGAATTAGCGTGTTAGCGCATTAGCATTAGCCAAAATGCCGGTGACATCATGGAGCAACAGAGCCAGCGTCGGCGTGAAGCTCTGGTTCTGTTGAGAGTCTGAGGTCAGCGTATGAACGTCCGGCCTTAAACTGAGCATGTGCTTAGCCCTGCAGAGTGTGTGTTCGTGCTGTGAGTGAAGGTGCATCTGTGTGTGTGAGCATGTGTGTGCATGCTCGTTTATGAGTGTGTGAGTGAGTGTGTGCAGGAGAGTGTGTGCCCTGTGTGTGTGTGTGTGTGTGTGTGTGTGTGTGTGTGTGTGTGAGTGCGTGCATGAGAGTGTGTGCCCTGTGTGTGTGTGTTTGTGTGTGTGAGTGTGTGCATGAGTGTGTGTCCCCGTGTGTGTGTGTGTGTGTGTGTGTGTATAGGTGTGTGTGTGTGTGTGTGTGTGTGTGTGTGTATAGGTGTGTGTGTGTGTGTGGGGGGGGGTGTGTGTGTGTGTGTGTGTTTGTGTGTGTGTGCATGAGTGTGTGCCCCGTGTGTGTGTGTGTGTGTGTGTGTGTGTGTGTGGGGGGGGGGGGGGGGGGGGGGGGGGCGTGTGTGTGTGTGTGTGTGTGTGCGTGTGTGTGTGTCTGTGTGTGTGTGTGTGTGTGTGTGTGTGTGTGTGTGTGTGTAGGTGTGTGTGTGGGGGGGGGCGTGTGTGTGTGTGTGTGTGTGTGTGTGTGTGTGTGTGTGTGTGTGTGTGTGTGTGTGTGTGTGTGTGTGTGTGTGTGTGTGTGTGTGTGTGTAAACTACCTGGCATCCCACGTTGCAGTAGAACGCCTTCTTGCATTTCCCACATTTGGAAAGTCCCTCCTTCCTACAGGAGAGAACAAGAATGAGCTGCAAACGCAAACAACAACAAGCCACACACACACACATGCCCCTATACACATACACACACACACACACACACACACACACACACACCTGCACAAACCCACGCACGAGCACACTATTCACCCATGAATGCCAAAACGAATACACACACACACATACACACACACAGGGCCATATTACAGTGCGTGGTATTGTGTGTCTTCTTCAAGGCCAGCAGCAGAGCCAGGAGCCACATTAATCTGTGGCATGCTGGGAAACAGCCCTGCAATTCAGCTGCTTAGCCATGGTGAATGTGCACCGGCGTCTCACTGTGTTTTCACTCGTCTCTTACTGGCTTTTGTGTGTGTGTGTGTGTGTGTGTGTGTGTGTGTGTGTGTGTGTGTGTGTGTGTGTGTGTGTGTGTGTGTGTGTGTGTGTGTGTGTATTAGTTATTGCTAATGAGCTGTACATCACCAGCACAAAGTGACCAAGACTTTCAGATATTATGCATTATTTATAGACGTGACCTTTAGGGAACCATCTGCTCTTGCCGAGAGGAGAAAGTGACCCAAACACCACCCACAGTGTGATGATGGTGCAGCTTCGAGGCCGTCATGCGAGCTACGCCCTCACCAACCCAGAACACGCCTCGCCAACACGCTCTAGCACACGCCAGCAGTCTACATCTTCATACCTTTGGGACTCTTAGAGAACTTCAACCCCACCCTCCCCCAACACACCCACCCACATCCATCACTCCATACTGTTTCCACATCTTTTCCCTTTTGATCAGACTGTCAAGCATTTTCATAAGGAGCCATTTCTATTAAAAACAACATTCCAATATCCGATACATCTTCTGTCCGGTGAGATGTTTGGTAAGATTACCAGCCCAAGGTTACAACCATGCATGAACGTTTGTTTGTTTGTTTGTTTGTTTTGATGCACCTTCAGGAGCTACACATCTCCACTCCACTCTGCACATGACACTTCATCCAGTGACCTAGTCTCTTTTAGTCCACCAAACCAGACTTCTCTCCTGGAACAACAGATATTTTGGTCTCTGTGATTGTTTTTGCTTATCTCTGCATACAGACGCTTGTAGTGACGCTCAGTGCTGGATTACAATAGCAAGAAATGCTAGACATCAGCATTTAAAGAAAAGTCCTGAACTTGTTTGTTATCTGTGTGACTATAACTGGAATGTACTAACTACTATAACTGGAGTGTAGTAACTACTATAACTGGAGTGTAGTAACTACTATAACTGGAGTCTAAACACTGTACAATAACTACTATAACTGGAGTGTAGTAACTACTATAACTGGAGTCTAATCACTGTACAATAACTACTATAACTGGAGTGTAGTAACTACTATAACTGGAGTGTAGTAACTACTATAATTGGAGTCTAATCACTGTACAATAACTACTATAACTGGAATGTACTAACTACTATAACTGGAGTGTAGTAACTACTATAACTGGAGTGTAGTAACTACTATAATTGGAGTCTAATCACTGTACAATAACTACTATAACTGGAATGTACTAACTACTATAACTGGAGTGTAGTAACTACTATAACTGGAGTGTAGTAACTACTATAACTGGAGTCTAAACACTGTACAATAACTACTATAACTGGAGTGTAGTAACTACTATAACTGGAGTCTAATCACTGTACAATAACTACTATAACTGGAGTGTAGTAACTACTATAACTGGAGTGTAGTAACTACTATAATTGGAGTCTAATCACTGTACAATAACTACTATAACTGGAATGTACTAACTACTATAACTGGAGTGTAGTAACTACTATAACTGGAGTGTAGTAACTACTATAATTGGAGTCTAATCACTGTACAATAACTACTATAACTGGAATGTACTAACTACTATAACTGGAGTGTAGTAACTACTATAACTGGAGTGTAGTAACTACTATAACTGGAGTCTAAACACTGTACAATAACTACTATAACTGGAGTGTAGTAACTACTATAACTGGAGTCTAATCACTGTACAATAACTACTATAACTGGAGTGTAGTAACTACTATAATTGGAGTCTAATCACTGTACAATAACTACTATAACTGGAATGTACTAACTACTATAACTGGAGTGTAGTAACTACTATAACTGGAGTGTAGTAACTACTATAATTGGAGTCTAATCACTGTACAATAACTACTATAACTGGAATGTACTAACTACTATAACTGGAGTGTAGTAACTACTATAACTGGAGTGTAGTAACTACTATAACTGGAGTCTAATCACTGTACAATAACTACTGTAACTGGAGTGTAGTAACTACTATAACTGGAGTGTAGTAACTACTATAACTGGAGTCTAATCACTGTACAATAACTACTATAACTGAAGTGTAGTAACTATAACTGGAGTGCAGTAACTACTATAACTGGAGTGTAGTAACTACTATAACTGGAGTGCAGTAACTACTATAACTGGAGTGTAGTAACTACTATAACTGGAGTCTAATAAGTGTACAATATCTACTATAACTGGAGTATAGTAACCACTATAACTGGAGTATATTAACTACTATAACTGGAGTGTAGTAACTACTATAACTGAAGTGTAGTAACTACTCTAATAAGATACTAGTAGGAATGATATTAAAGATCAGGTCAGTACAAACGTCGGTTTACCTTCCATTCATCAAAACACAGAAACTCAAACTTTTTAGCGTACCTATAAAGACACCCACCAGTAAACCGACAATAACGCAGCTTGTTAGAGAATATGGACGGACTTGTTCATCACGGTGCAGTAGGCACGTCTGTGATGCGCGCGCACGAGAAACCTCCCAGATCCTCGGCGAGCTCGCGGGTCCGCTCGTGCCAGGGCCCGTTATTCTGCTCCGCTGCAGACTTGGGGGAGAGCGGAGGGGAAACCGGGCTGCCTCTGCAATGCGGTGGCAAGGACACCGGACCGCGCCGGTCCCTACGCAAGAGGGCTCGCGAGGAGCCGAGCTCGAGACTCTTCATTGACGTGGCCCTGCTCGAGACTGGCGACTCGTGCAACGTCATTCACGGTGTCGTTAACGGGTGTGTGTGCCTTACAGAACACACGAAACACACCGAGCCATTCTCGGTGGGACTAACGAGTGGGGAGGGGGGTTAATACGTTGGTGAAGTGGGTCAAGTTAATGATAATAAAAGACATGTCTGGAGGAGCTGCTGACGTCCGGCCGCGTGAAGGAATCAGGACAGGCGCGCGCTCCTAGTCACGTTCTTGCACGCGTAATTCACGTTACAGCACCACGCGCACACACTGGACTGCGTTACTGCCGCGCGTTACAAAACTACTAACGTGCGTCTTTAGAAACTTTAGACTTAAAAACTAGGCAGAACTGTAGAGGATGGACATACTTGTAGACTTTGGTTCTGAACGCACAGCACAGCGGGCAAGCAAACCGGAAACTTTACCAGCAAGAACTTTGGTGAGAGACGAGCCGGACCTGATCCCAGAATATCTCCGTGTGGAGACCCAGGTTATGTCCAACTGTGGGCATGTGTAACGAGAACTCTACGAGGGACTGGCGCTATTTCAAGAGCTAGTTGATGTTTTAACTAACGTTAGATGACGGTTGAAAATGCTTATACTAACTATTTAGTTGCTGCAGTTTCAGCAGACGGATGTTAATGTATGTTAATGGACATTGAGGAACATATGTAACGTTATTTTAGAGGTTTCTAGATCGCAGTGAGGGCCGTGAATGATCATTGGCTACTGACCTTGACACACATGCAGCACAAGGACCGTATGGCGAGTTTATTTATTAAGTCTAGCTAACCTGCTATTGGACTGGGTCAGGTGGCGGTTCCTTGCCATGGTAATGTTTTCTTGGGCGGGTCACTGGCGCGAGGTTTTTTTTTATATATCAGTGGCTTCCAGCTTGTTTTATGCAGTAAATGCACTCCTGTATTTGCATTAGTTTTGTGTAGTAACTGGAACATAAACGCCCTTATGTCCGTCCGCCAAGTTGCGCCGTTCAG
>NW_027507121.1:64143-86643 GCF_052324685.1 Brachyhypopomus gauderio
CCACCCAGGAGTCTGGCTCCCATCTGTGTGGACCAGACCATCTGCTATGTGTGTGTGTGTGTGTGTGTGTGTGTGTGTGTGTGTGTGTGTGTGTGTGTGTGTGTGTGTGTGTGTGTGTGTGTGTGTGTGTGTGTGTGTGTGTGTGTGTGTTAATATGTGCATCTGTATTATGTCTGTCTGTGTCTGAGCTTAACTGATTATATGTGTGTTATCACACCACTTTGTTTTGGCCAGTAATCTTGTGAGATACTATTGGGTGAATCAGAAAAGACCACACATAAAACCAATGTCCTGGTAATACAGTATTACGTAAGGTTAGTGAGTATTGGTATTATTTCATTGTTACTTAAGAAAACCTTGGTCAGTGGCAGTTTTTGTACATTTGTCAAAATAATTCAAGAAACATCACCTCAAGTGGTGAAGTAGGTGAACACAACACTGGATCCTTCCTCTCCCGCATTAGAACACCAAGATTTTAAGAGTTCATATTACTGATGTAATATGGTTCCTTGATTGTGAAATGACATACATTTAGAAACCGTTGTGTTAAAAACACTTAGAATAGTTTTACTGTTGTAATAAGTTGAGTAGTGAGAATAATGATATCCCTGTCCGACTGTACCTGTATTAGTTACATAACTTATTAATTATTAGCATCGTTAGCTGTACGTTCGACAGTTATTATAATAATAATAGCTCATAATAGCTCTTTTACAGTTAACTGTTTCTTGGCATTGCATGATTATTATTATTATTATTATTATTATTATTATTAACAACAACAACAACAATAATAATAATAAGAAGAAGAAGAAGAAAAAGAAGAAGAAAATTGGGGAAACTAATGCACCTTTAAGGCAGACCTACAGCATTTTACATTAAAGAAGCAAAAAGATAAAGATAGGAAACTTAGTCTGGACAAGGGTTGTTCTGCTCAGGCCTTAACACATTTCTGGTTTCTTCTCCAACACTTCCACCTAGTGGCCATATAGTGTAAATACATTTTAGAAACAAGATATTCAGAAGTCGTTCCGTCTTTACATAGACGGCTGAATGCACGCACGCACACACACACACACACACACACACACACACACACACACACACACACGCACGCACGCACGCACGCACGCATATGTGTGCGTGTGTGTGTGTGTGTGTGTGTGTGTGTGTGTGTGTGTGTGTGTGTGTGTGTGTGTATGGCTTCCATGCTGCGCTGCGTTAGTATAATTCTATTAACTCCGCGGTTGTCCCAGTGGTGATAAGGAGGGCGCGTGGGGCTGTGACCCCTAAATTGGAGGAGTGGCTTCAAGTGTCCAGCAATGACGTCACCTTCGTCCGCGTTCCAAATGCTGCGCGCTCTCGCGCCCCAGTCGGAGAAGATATGACCGCCCACTGGAGGGGTGAGACATACACGTACGTACGAATGTATGTACGTACGCATGTACTTATATGTGCATGTATAGTATATGGGGAAGTTGGAAGCCAAACATACCATGTCGCATTTACACCGCTAACCTCTTCACTCGTGATCATGGCTAATTAACATTTTACTGTAGTATCTTTCTAATATCGTCGATTTTAACTTCATCTTATCAACCTCCGTGTTGGTGTTAAGTACTAAAATTCTAATTTATCAGGACTCTTGATTCTCTAATCCTGATTTTCTAATATCTGGATTAGTTTTAGCTGGGTTGAATATTGAATATTCAACAACGTATATGCCACAGTGCTGCCCTCTTGTGGACAAAAATGAAACACTTTTTCTATTAATCCCGCTGCCCTCGTCTGTGAGTGAGTGTCGTTTAAACGTACTGATTAGCAATACAGCCAGAGTGTGCAAAATTACACTTTTAAATACAAAGACAATTAGGAAGACGTAAGAATTTGTTCTTTATTAATTGAACAAATATTTTCCAGTAAGAGGTGGCTGGGACGCATTGCCGTATTACATAAATCTCAATTCACTCCAGTCCGCAGCCTCTCGTTAAATCTTGGCCTACAGCTGTGATCGGGGCCTTTTATCCTACCTTGCCCCAGATGTACGGTTTACAGTAATTCCATTTTGTCCCCATCCTTTG
The DNA here is from genome assembly GCF_052324685.1 of Brachyhypopomus gauderio. Lineage (NCBI taxonomy): Eukaryota > Metazoa > Chordata > Actinopteri > Gymnotiformes > Hypopomidae > Brachyhypopomus > Brachyhypopomus gauderio. Next base: position 66,225 of record NW_027507121.1, read on the forward strand.
CCAGGCGAAAGACGCTTTATCGTTACTTTTTAATATTACAGATCGACGCCAGAGGAATTTCCACCTCCCGATTATTTTTGTATCCTTCGTCGTCTCTTCTTGATTAAATCAATTTGATTTCTTCAGACGGATCTCGGTATTATTGTGTTATTACATGCTGGCTTCTGAAATCTTTTTATTATCAGACGAGGACATTTTCATATAATTTGTCTCCGGAGAGAGAGATTAGATGTCTGGGGATTAAGTCTACTGCTTTCGCGTAAGAAAATTGATAAGGAAATTTTTATAAACCATAAGAAGATTATTTTTTCCGCTGAGAGACCCATACGGTCCCCCAAAAAAACTATTGAATACGCCTTCTCGGATCTCACAGTGAGTGACAAGCACATTAGCCCTTTCTCATATTTATACCATTTACAGCTGTAACTCTATCGAAAAAGCGAGATTCTTGTACCATGAGCGTTTGCCGTTTGCGTCATTTAGCAATGGTGGTAGTTAAAAAGAGCGAACTACTGCTGAAATGAAATGAAAACAGAAATATGTGATGCTATTGTGCAAGTCTGCACAATCGATTCGATTGATTTCAGTAGATTGGTACAAAAATAGTAAGACAGGTGAGAGACCTGTGATGTAGGAGCAGAGTGCACCGTGTCCAGGACGAGGAACTGTGAGGAACTGCGTGTGTACTTCACCCTGACGGGACTGTGATGGTTCTGTGGACTTCCAGGCCTCGTTTTGGTCATACTGTATGTGCATGTGCCTGTGCTCATTTGTAAAGACCCTCAGCACCTGGCCAGAGACTTAGAGTGGTATTAGTGAGGATGATCAAACACACACACACACACACACACACACACACACACACACACACACACACACACACACACACACACACACAAACACACACATGCGCATTCACCACACACACACACACACACACACACACACACACACACACACACCAACACAGGTGATGGAAAAAAGGGGCGTGTGTTTTATAAATACACAAGTGATATGTGTAGTGAGTATCTCTCCACATCTTGATTAATGAAAGAGCAATGAAATGCCCTACAGAGGTTATGTCTAGAAGTGTGTGTGTGTGTGTGTGTGTGTGTGTGTGTGTGTGTGTGTGTGTGGCATCTTGGTCTCTGCTTGCACAAACTGACATGCACTGTACACAAAATGTGTGCATATTTTATGTCAAGAATATGACTTAAACGAGACTGGCAACTGTGTGTGTAGTCTATGTGTAGTGTGTGTGTGTGTGTGTGTGCATGGACGTAATTGGGGGGGACGGGGGGGCGGGGGGGACATGTCCCCCCCACTTTTTCAAAAGCCGGTTATGGTCCCCCCCAGTTTTTATGGTTAAAACCAAATATTTAAATAGCGACGAATCCATGTCCCCCCCACAAAATTACGTCCATGTGTGTGTGTGTGTGTGTGTGTATGAGTGTGTGTGTTCATGTGCGCGTGTAAATAAGTCACCCAGGGTGACTATGTGTGTTTGCATAGTTCCTTTGGTCCTTTGGTCTATCTTTGAACCCATTAACTGCAGTAAGACAATGGCAGAGACATCAGGCAGCCCTGGAGTGATGCCTTCACACCTGTCTCTTTCCTTCTCTCTCTCTCTGGCCTTTATTTTCATATTCTGTCTCTCTCTTTTCTTCTTGGTTCTCTCTCTCATTCTCTCTTTCCCTTTTTCCTCTAGTCTTAATTTTCCCTTCCATGGAAGACTGCTGTCTCTTCCGCTGTCTCTCCATTTCTCTTCTTCTCCATTCTCTCTCTCTCTTCTTTATCTCTCTCTCTCTCTCTCTCTCTCTCTCTCTCTCTCTCTCCGCGTTTCGTCCACGTTTGTCGGCGCGCGTGTTTGTTAGACGCTGCCCCGGCGTCGGAGGCGTGGACCCCGGCTGACCGCTAAACCGCGCTGTCACTGGACGGCTTAGCGCCTTAGCTCCGGCCCTCTTTATGAGCACACAGCTGCCGCGGCCACCGGCTAAACTTAGACGTGTCGACAGGCGTCCCGGACGGCTAGGCTGCTATATCGGTCTGTAACAATGGGGAGGCCCTGCGCCTCCTCCAATAATAGAGGCTCATTGTGCCTATCGCTGCTCCTTCTGCGGCTAAAGTTCGGTTACATTAATGGCAGTCTGTCATACAAACCTGTATCCTTCAGTGTTTTCAGTGTGTCCTAATATATATGTGTGCTTGCTTGTTTCATATATGGTTGTGTGTGTGTGTGTGTGTGTGTGTGTGTGTGTGTGTGTGTGTGTGTGTGTGTGTGTGTGTGTGTGTGCGCACGCGCGCAGGTGTGTACACAATGTGTGTGACATAATTATAAAACACCTTCTGTTATAATTAGCCACAAATTGATTCTATTAAAGCATTATAGTATAGTACTAAGTACACTAAAAGAATTATAAATACAGAAGAATTATATATAGGATTTATGTAGTAACTGCAGTGGACTGCACTAAGAGATGTTGAGATATTGAAAATATAGATATTAACTGTCCTGTATTTATAATACTTTAATGGAATCAATTGTGACTAATTATGACATAACTGAAGGTGCTTTATAATGATGTCAATTCTAAATAAACATCACACATCATTACACTGTAAATAACTTTTATACAATCTGTCATCAGTTTGTTTTTGTTTGTCCTCAAGATATAAATAGACTCTTCGCATTTTTGGTCTCGAGACAGCCGTGAAGCGGGCAAAGAAAGTTGCCCTGCCAAGAACACACATACTTTCCTTTGACCTATGTATAGGATGGCATGTGAATGTGTGTGTGTGTGTGTGTGTGTGTGTGTGTGTGTGTGTGTGTGTGTGTGTGTGATTGTGTGTATGTGTGTGAATAGCTTACCCTCTCTGTGTACTCTGCCTTGCCCTTTAAGGTGAGGGGTCAGATGTCTGGGTCAGTGATGTCACCACTGTTTCGCTGTACTGTTCAGCTCTTTCTCAGTTAAATGATGATGACTCATTGATGTTGTTTGTGTCTGACGTTTGGGTCAGGTTGTCTGAGTGCACAATGTGTCGTGAGTGTAACACGCCCCGTCACCCACGCCGCTTGTCGTCACCCGCCGCGACTATCGAAAATTCCATCAAGAAAAAAACACACGCTGCACACAGGATGTACTGTCAGTCAGGACCTGGACCCGGGATCTTTAAAATCAGTGTTTCCCAAACCTGGATGTTTGGGAACACCCAAGTTCAGCCATTATGCTGCTCACACCACCCCGGATTCGTCCTCATTCACCTGGGTGGAGGTGTTCAGTGGGAGGGTGTGTGTAGCCACTGCCCTGAGGTAGAGTCACAGGTTCAGTGTCCTGCTGCCCGTGAGTCTCTGCCCCGTGATTTACGATCTGCACATGTCACTCATGGGCCTATTAAGGGCTATTATGGGTTTGGCCATGATAACTCCGCCCACTGTGTTTTGAGCTATTTTGGGTTTGGCCATGATAACTCCGCCCACTGTGTTTTGGGCTATTATGGGTTTGGCCATGATAACTCCGCCCACTGTGTTTTGGGTTATTATGGGTTTGGCCATTATAATTCCGCCCACTGTGTTTTGGGCTATTATGGGTTTGGTCATGATAACTCCGCCCACTGTGTTTTGGGCTATTATGGGTTTGGCCATGATAACTCCGCCCCCTGTGTTTTGGGCTATTGTGGGTTTGGCCATGATAACTCCGCCCACTGTGTTTTGGGCTATTATGGGTTTGGCCATGATAACTCCGCCCACTGTGTTTTGGGTTATTGTGTGTTTGGACCTGATAACTCCGCCCACTGTGTTTTGGGTTATTGTGGGTTTGGCCATGATAACTCCGCCCACTGTTTTTTGGGCTATTATGGGTTTGGCCATGATAACTCCGCCCACTGTGTTTTGGGTTATTATAGGTTTAGCCATGATAACTCCGCCCACTGTGTTTTGGGCTATTATGGGTTTGGCCATGATAACTCCGCCCACTGTGTTTTGGGTTATTGTGTGATTGTACCTGATAACTCCGCCTACAGTGTTTTGGTTTATTGTGGGTTTGGCCATGATAACTCCGCCCCCTGTGTTTTGGGCTATTGTGGGTTTGGCCATGATAACTCCGCCCACTGTGTTTTGGGCTATTATGGGTTTGGCCATGATAACTCCGCCCACTGTGTTTTGGGTTATTGTGTGTTTGGACCTGATAACTCCGCCCACTGTGTTTTGGGTTATTGTGGGTTTGGCCATGATAACTCCGCCCACTGTATTTTGGGTTATTGTGTGTTTGGCCATGATAACTCCGCCCACTGCAAATGTTGCCCTCCTATTCCTCATACATGTCTCATCAGTGATCGAAAGATTCTTCCACAAAAACGATGGCTGTGTGAAAGCTTCATGACAGTAAACGCATGGCTGTGGTTCATAGGACTTCGTAGGTCTCCTCATGCTCCAGAAGACCAGTTAAACCAGAAGGCCAATTCAACCGTGCTACGGGCGCCAAAATGGAACACAGTGCCACCAGTAACCAGAAACCTCCGATGCTCTTCACCAGTACATCCACTGCTGTCCTGCGGGTGCCTTCACATGCTTGGCGTGTCCCGAGCACGCTTTGAGTCTACGTCCATGACCCTGGGGTCAAAGGTCAGGGGGCCACGGGGTTGGGCTGTGTTTGGTCACTTGGGAGATGGCTGACCCGACTTGCCATTCAGGGTTTTCCACAGAGGAGAAGGCAAGGGCAGTCCAGAATTAGTGATATTCTGTAGCCGGTAACAGCTTGCTTCAAATGGACCCACGTGTCGTAATCTGCCCCCCACCCCCCACCCCCGCCCCGGCAACGGCTTTGCTCCAAGTGGTAGCGAACACATTGTCTTCGGCTGGACACACAGCCAACCCCCTGCCCACCCCATCTCTATTACGCCAGTAATTAGTAAATGAACAGGGCGTGATGTGGACATCTGTACAGAGACGGGTCACGGAGACCAGATGCTCCGACAGCAGCGTGAGCAGAAAACAACGATGCCGCCGTCGATGTTTACTCAAGAGGCGGAGCCTAACTGGCTACTCTTCTTTTGTCTAGATAGATAGATAGATAGATAGATAGATAGATAGATAGATAGATAGATAGATAGATAGATAGATAGATAGATAGATAGATAGATAGTAAACGAGGTAGGAAAAAGTGGTAGGAAAATGAGGAAAACAGATTTGATCAAGTGGACATGCACTGTCATCGTGGCTACAGTGTACTAAGCACGTTAGTGCAGATCCCTTGTAAAGGTCAGGTGTAAAGGTCACAGGCCCTTAAAGGTCAAAGTTCAGTTAGGCACCCATGCGGTTTTCCCTCGTCTGATCAGAGCGTGTGAATGGCGAGGATTGAGCACAGCGTTCGGGAAGGACGGCCGGAGCTCTCCTTGGGATTACGCAGGTTCGGCCCACTTCATCCCGCCGGATTAGGTTTATGAAAACATCCTTGTGTTATTTCTGCGGCTGGCGGTATTAATGCTGGCCCCTATTCCCCAGAGCACTCCACGACTTCTGCTCAACACGTTCAAGGTAATCTTCTGGAAAGTGATGGTGAGGGTAAAACTCGCCATTCAGATTAAATGTCTGCACTATAATTTCATTTTGACTATATTGACAGATTAAGAAGGTTTCTTCATCTATGATCCACTTTTGTTACACACTTGTCATTTAGAATTATAATCTTCAGCACATCAGAAGTACCGTAATCTTTGTTTGTGTGTTAGTTTATTGCTATGTATGTGTGTTTGTTCGTGAATGCAAACTGTGCCCCATGCATATGTAAGTGTTGTGATACAGGTACTGAAAAGTGTGAGTTTGGACCTGATTCCTGAACGTGGTTTAAGCCTAATGTGGAACTAAATGAATGCGACACTGGAATCACAGTACTGAAGAGTTCTAAATAATGATCTTGGTATAAGACACTGGGTAAAGGGTATATCTGGATATGACATTGGGTATAAGAGCATACCTGGGTATGAAAAACTGGGTATAAGGGTCTATCTGGGTATGAAACACTGGGTATAAGGGTATACCTGGGTATAATACACTGGGTATAAGGGTATACCTGGGTATAAAACACTGGGTATAAGGGTATACCTAGGTATAAAACACTGGGTATAAGGGTATACCTGGTTATGAAACACTGGGTATAAGGGTCTATCTGGGTATGAAACACTGGGTATAAGGGTATACATAGGTATAAAACACTGGGTATAAGGGTATTCCTGGGTATGAAACACTGGGTATAAGGGTATACCTGGGTATGAAACACTGGGTATAAGGGTATGCCTATAAAACACTGGGTATAAGAGTATACCTGGGTATGAAACACTGGGTATAAGGGTATACCTAGGTATAAAACACTGGGTATAAGTGTATATCTGGGTATAAAACACTTGCCCATAGTATGTCTGTTCTCAATAGCAACAGAAGGTTTGGGCATATTAGGACATTTATGACATAAAGGACAACTGAACAGTAAAACACATATAAAATTCATTAGCCCTGATCTATCGTTAAGCAAAAAGTCATGATGGTGGGAAGCAGCATCAGAAATGTGAAGCCACGATGGGACGCAGTGATGTTGAAGACCTTCTGTGTTGAGGGTTCAGGACCACAACATCTGCTTTACGCTGATGTTTCACAGGAAGTTGTTAGCTGGCGTGAATGTGAGCCATGTTCCTTCTCCTCCAGAACCGCAAGGTTGAGGCACACAGTGGTTATGTATTGTGTTCAGGTTATTTCGCATTACAGGGGAAGAAAATGTGTGATTAATATGTGTGCACAAGCACTGTGATGTGTAAACACTAAGCCATATGGTTACACAGTGTAACCTTCTAAGAAATGTAATTTTTCCAAAATGTGTTGTTACTTTAAATGACCATATCAATCCGTAATGCCCACAATTACACGACATGCTATTAGAGGCTGCTTCCTCGACATTTCGTGACCTTTAGGCCTTGTGTTCAGGACTTGCATTCAGGACTTGCGTTCAGGACTTGTGTACCCAAATGACACGCTCTTAAAGTTTGACCTTTTACTACTGTCAGCGCTGTCTTGGGTAAAAAAATGACAGTGATAAAATGTTCAACCACATCACCAGTTTAAGAAGCTCAGAAGGCAAAGAGGCTTTGGCGTTGAAACATGGAACATATTGCACGGAGACAGAAGCTTGCTTGATTAATGGCTATGATAATCATCTCATCAAATCACTCTCACTTATTAAATCTTGTTTAATATCCAAATGATGGTTCCTATGATCTCTCTCTCTCTCCTTATGGGACGGTGAGCTCTCCCTCTCTCTATCTCACACACACACACACACACACACACACACACACACACACACACACACACACACATTCTCCTTATGGAACAGTGAGCTCTCCCTCTCTGTATCACACACACACACACACACGTGCACACATTGCCTCAAAACTGTTCCAGGAAAAAAAGGTATGCAAACTTCATTGCATTATGCAAAACCTCCTGGATTGTCTGTTTGTTTGTTTATAAGTATATTGAGTGATTATAAGGTATAACAGCCTTCACATGTACTTCAACTCTCTGTCAGTGTTCATGAAACCAAAGCATGTAGAACGTTTGCTGGCCTAAGTGTACCATTGACTGTACAAGACCTATCTAAGCAGAATTTAAAAGTGTCTCTGAAAGACTCTACCGTATTAAACAGAACAGTAACCCTATTCACTAACTAATTAACACACCCTGCGAAACACCAACCCCTCTCCCAAAACACCAACCCCTCTCCCAAAACACCAACCCAGGGCCGGCGCCACGGGGGGCGAATGGGGGCCCCGCCCCCTCAATGTAAAAAATAAGACCCATTTATTTTACAATCGCTCGGCCCCATGCCCCCTCGGCCGCTCCACAATCGATACACGCACCCCCCCCCCCCCCCCCTCAACAGCTTACGTTCGCCCCCCCCGAAATTTTCTGACGCCCCCTCACTGTATATGTTCTGGCGCCGGCCCTGCACCAACCCCTCTCCCAAAACACCAACACCTCTCCCAAAACACCAATCCCTCTCCCAAAACACCAACCCCTCTCCCAAAACACCAACACCTCTCCCAAAACACCAACCCCTCTCTCAAAACACCAACCCCTCTCCCAAAACACCAACCCCTCTCCCAAAACACCAACACCTCTCCCAAAACACCAACCCCTCTCCCAAAACACCAACACCTCTCCCAAAACACCAACACCTCTCCCAAAACATCTCATCTTCCCTGCAAGTAAGAACACATGCTGTGAAACTGTCATTGACTCAAACAGTAACAGATCAACAGATCAGGATATCAACACATCTAAGTACATAGACACATCCGTGAAGCACTCACAGCCAAAACATGAACTACATGTCTCAGAGATGCAGATCACAACTCATCATTACACACACACACACACACACACACACACACACACACACACACACACACACGATGCACCAACAAAGCAAAATGCAAGAATGATAAAATAAGAAATCTTTGCTGTGCATACAGTAATCTGGGGGGGATTATGTAATATAGTGCTGTAATGCGCAGGTGCATACTTAAAAACAAAACAACCAAAAATACTGTAATATGACACAAAATACAACATTTGTTTTCCTCTGCCTGACCTGCCGTGTCTCTGATATTGAGGCCCATGTTTTCATTATCATTGAAAAGAATATTTTTCCTGGCCAAGCAGCATGGGAAAAATCTCCAGGAATACCATATTCAGCCCTGGGAGTCTGATGCTATGTTTACCTTAAATGTCTGATCCAGCCCTGGCAGTCTGATGCTGTGTTTACCTTACATGTCTGATCCATCCCTGGAAGTCTGATGCTGTGTTTCCCTACACGTCTGATCCAGCCCTGGCAGTCTGATGCTGTGTTTCCCTACACGTCTGATTCAGCCCAGGCAGTCTGATGCTGTGTTTACCTTACATGTCTGATCCAGCCCTGGCAGTCTGATGCTGTGTTTCCCTACACGTCTGATCCAGCCCTGGCAGTCTGATGCTGTGTTTGCACTATACATCTCAGTCATAGTGTTTAAAAGTGAAGAAATCAAAGTGTCTTCAAAGTGTAGAAGTTCAGTAGACATGCATGAGCCCAAAACCAGTTGCTCACTGCATAACATCAACCACTGACCAGTAGCAGACAGTAAGAGAGTTAATGGTTAAGTCAGTGGTTAAGCAGTAGGAAGTCGGCCCCAAGTTGAGGAAGTGTTTTGGGATCGGTTAGAGCTGCAGCCATTGTGTTGTGGTTGCTTGTCCAGACACTTTCATGTGACTTTTGTGTTACCAAATGATCAGTGTATCTTCTGTTGTGCAAGATGTTCATTAGGAGAGGAGACCGATGCAGAGATGAGAGATGAGAGAGTGGTCACTGCTATGTTTGCCGCTTTGCTTATCTGTATTTGGAACTGACACCATGCACTGATGGCTCGGCCAATGCAGTTTAGCACCTGAGAAAAACTGTAAAAAGATCTGACACCGAAACCGCTCCGTGCCCCATTCCTCTGGGACTTGCTTTCTGCCCTAATTTGCAGACTCTTTTTCCTATATTCAAAGCTCACTTAGATGTTTTGTGTAGAATTGTTGGCCAAACGAACCTCCAGTTACTTTCCTGTGACCAGTTTGAGAACGTTCAGTGCTGTTCCAGTACAGCTAGTGCACAAGGAAAGAACTGAGGCCTCCCAAATTGCAACGAGCCAGCAACAGGAGACACTCATCAGATGCTAACATCTCCACGCAGGACGCTAACATCCCCACACAATACATTAACATCCCCACACAGGAGACACTCATCAGATGCTAACATCTCCACGCAGGACGCTAACATCCCCACACAATACATTAACATCCCCACACAGGAGACACTCATCAGATGCTAACATCTCCACACAGGATGCTAACATCCCCACACAATACATTAACATCCCCACACAGGAGACACTCATCAGATGCTAACATCTCCACGCAGGACGCTAACATCCCCACACAATACATTAACATCCCCTCACAGGAGACACTCATCAGATGCTAACATCTCCACGCAGGACGCTAACATCCCCACACAATACATTAACATCCCCACAGAGGAGACACTCATTGGATGTTAACATCCTCACATAAGATACTAATATTCCCAACACAGGATGCTAACATTTCCCACACAGGACGCTAACATCTTCATGCAGGATGCTAACATCACGCAGGACACTAACATTCTCCTCACAGGACGCTAACATCCCCACACAGGAGATACTCAATGAATGCTAACATGCTCACACAGGACACTAACATCCCCAGGGTTGCCAACTCTCACGCATTGAGCATGAGATACACGTATTTGATCGTCTTCATACGTTCACACGCCACACTTCTGATATCTCACGCCAAAAAAAAATCTAGTTTATTTACCTCTGATCCACATCTATGATTCAATGAGTTACTAGTTTGGTCTGGCGCCAACCACTGGCGATCGCGATATAATACTTAATTTGTGTGCATTTTACACCCGCCCCGGTAACAATTTATGCTCGCCACCCAACCCCAACGTTCGCCAACCCCCTCCAGGTTCAAATCTCACTCCAAGCGATCTTGAAAAGTTGGCAACCCTGCATCCCCACACAGGACGCTAACATCCCCACGCAGGACGCTAAAATTCCCCACACAGGACACTAACATCCCCACACAATACATTAACATCCCCACACAGGAGATACTCATTGGCATCCTTACGCAGGACTCTAATATTCCTACGCAGGACGCTAACATCCCCACGCAGGAGCTGCTCGTCGGAGGCCCAAAGGACCAGGCTGGGTTCTTAAGTGCCGTGCTGTGGAGCTGAACAGCAGCACGTCCTCGCCCCCTCCCCCGCTGACCCCGAAGCCCAGCTCGGCCATCACAAGAACAACATGCCATTGTCTTATTTACGGGCCACATGTGTCGCACGGCATCTTCATGGCACAAAGGCCAAATGACACGCGCTTCTAAGAAGAAGGGGAAAATATCTCCCCCGTCCTGCCCATGCCCCTGCCACCCCACCGGGGTTTGAATTATAGGTGTCCCTCAATAGCCACGATCAAGTTGAGCCCGGCCGCCCACCCAAAGTCTGATGTCACCCAAGTAGCAGCTGGTACAAGGGGACTAAAAGGGTATTGTGCATCTTCCCCGAGTGCCACCCATTGCTTCCTGGGTATTGTTGGGGAGCAGCTGTCGGCTACCTGGCCTCACATGCTCTGTGTATGCCTAGGATCTTGGCAGCCTGAGTGTCGGGCTTCAGATACCAAAGCGAATCGGTTCTTAAAGATGACTCTGGGGCCTGCGTGGGGGGTGGGTGGGGTGGGTGGAGGGGTGCGGGGCGCCATCAGAAAAGGCTTAAAGCTCTGTCAGCAGGGCATGCGTTGATGGAGGACAAAAGACATCCTCCCGTCCTCCTGTCCCTGTGCCAGACACTTTCTTTTTTTTTCTCGCTTCTGATCAACACATGATCATGCATTGGGATCGTGGGCCTGTGCCGGAGCGACGGCTTTGATGTCACCTTTACCTTTGCTGAAGCAGCCTCGACGCTCCGAGAGACACCGATAGGGAAGAGAGAACAAGAGGGAACAAGAGAGGCGGACAAATGCTTGCCTGCGTACAGGAACTGACCTTGTCTCTCTCTCTCTCTCTTTCATTCTTTCGTTCTGTCTTTCTCTTCTTTGTTTTACTCCGCCCCGGCCTCTTCCTTCAGTCTCTCAGTGGGGAAACAGTACCCCTCTCAGAAGAGGCCGCCGGCCGCACCTAGGGAAAGGCAGCATTATTTTTAGACGAGCCCTAAGGAGCCGCACTCCTTTTGTTTGGAGGCCGCCGTCCGGATCCGTTTCATGACAAATGAAATTCCTCCTTTGGCTCTTTCTGGCAGGCACAGTCGTGAGTGGGGGCTTTAGGTCCCGAGGCCATTTAACACCCAACCCCCCCGCGCCCAACCACCCACCCTCGCCCCAGCACCTGTCCACACCGTCACCCTCTCGTCTTGAGTACGAGCAGTGGTGGTGGTGGTGGTGGTGGTGTAACGGAGACTGCGTGGCTATCACACTCACTCCTCTGGATCGGCCTTGCCCGTGATGTCAGGGTCAGGGCTTTATCCAGACCAAAGCAAACACACACAGAGCCTGCTGACAGGAGAGCTAGATGTAATGGAAGAACTAATTCCACTCTAGCCAGAACCATGTGACTGACCATCATTGAATCAGCACCAACCAGACCCAGAACCAGATAGGAAAGAATGGTTCCTTCCTGCACTATTAATATAAACTTGAGTTGGTTTATGGAATTAAAGCAATATCGGATAACAAGGATCCATGAAGTGTTTATCTACTTTAGAAACATGAAGCAAAACTGCATGTATTTCTATGACATAGTGGTCTGTCATAGTCATAACAACAAATTTCATAAAACACCTGAGCCAACACTGTAGTAACGCTTTTACAGAAACACTCTGTCCATCTGCAGTAGTTTAGCCTGGTTGTATGTGTCAGCAGCTTGTGTTATATCCATTCTGTAGAAATTTCTCTCTGTTTAGTCCTTGTGTCTCAGAGATTTGCATTTCCCTAAGGTGTGATTCTAACCATCACAGATTATGAGAGGGATTTTCTCTCTGGTTGGGTCTTGTGTCGCAGAGATTAGCATGCCCCAAAACGCCCTGTTTGCTTAGGCAATTACATTGTCAGAATTAGCCCAAACAGACGTGGGCTTTTGGGATTATAATCCAAGCTCTGTTCAACAGCTCTGCCAAATAGGTCATTGCTGTAACCTCCTGATTTAGTTTCATCAATCTGTTGATTTCAAACAAGAGAAACACATTTGCCACATTCACTCAACATGCAAGTTCTTTGTATATTTGAGAAGCCTGCTCTGTGTGTGTGTGTGTGTGTGTGTGTAGTAATATTAGTTGTAGTTGTAGTAGTAGTCCAGAGCCGATACCCCCAGTACTGCTGTTGAGGACACACAGAGCGTGTTCTCTCTTGTTTTTGTGCTTGCATTTCTAGGGCACAGGGTCAGTAATCCAGCCATGACACACTACAACCCCAGATCTGTGGGCAAAACCTCCAATCTGTGGCCAAAAACTCAAATCTATGGGCAAAACCCCAAATCTGTGGGCAAAACCTTACATCTACACACAAGCTTTGTGGAGCAAGTGTGGATTAACGTCAGATAAGTTCTTAGTACAAACAAAATAAACTAGGAAGTCACTAAATTCAGTAAATAATGAAGTCTGGACAAGGAAACGAATGAAGGTTTAAAGTTTACACCAGACAAATGTGGTTCACATACATATGAACCTAAAACTGTTCCAAACACATTGTGCTGTAGGAATGAACCCAGTTCTGCCGTCTCACAGAACTCTTGCACACACGTAGGTCTGGATGTCTCTGTGTCTGCATATCGCACCAGTCTTAACAAACCTAACAAACTGAATATACATAATATACATCTTAATAATGGTCTATCTTTACCCTGGTGTACGGTAAAGGCCATAGACTGTCAAACGTTCTCACTGCCGAAGTGCTATACACACAACTACCCATCCGCCCATGACACCACTAGAAACTGGAGCAACCTGCCCCCCCGCCACCAACTTGCCCCCCCCCCCAGACCCAGTCAGTTGGGACATCACTGGAAAGCCTGCTCTTCTTCTTTCCCTCTCTCCATCCCTCCCTCCCTCCCTCCCTCCCTCTCTCCACCCCTCTACGTTCTGTGCGCTCTCCAACAAGGCCAGCTTTGTGAAGCCGTTTCTGCACCGCGTGTCCGTGAACTGTATGCCTCTCCCTGCTCCTAGCGGGGCTCCCTCATCTCTCACATCTGAGCGGACCCTCGTCTGGATGCGATTCAGCCCGGGCCCGGACCCCTTTGTTCCCCGGATCCCAGGACCCCCCCCCCACCGTGCCCCTCGAGTCCCAGAGATTCCCGGCCTGACGCCTCTTCCAGATCTTTCGAGGGGAATGAAAGAGTCTGTGAAGGCAGACTGATCTGTCCAACTGGAGGATCTTTGTCCAAAACATGGGGGTAGGGTGTGTTTGGAAGGGGGGGGGGGGGGTAACAGAATGGCAGGGGGGTGGGGCATGTTCCTGCAGTATGACGGCATCTGAGAGGCCCATGTAAGCGCTACAGAGATTCATTTCTGGATCAGTGATTTCTGAACTCAAGATATCTCTCACATAAATGAATATCAACAAACTCTAACTTGTGTGAAAATCTACAAACAGTTTAGACACAGAGGAACGTCCATACGGCATCTGGAGCTAACCATAGCACATGGGCAGGAATTTGCGAATAAAAGAACAAATGTAAACACATCGCAAGATTTCAAAACTTGTGCTTAGAGGTAAGGGGGGGGGGGGTGTCATAATGGCGACGGTCTGACATCTCATCACAATTCAATTGGAGAATTTCCAAAACATTCGTCCTCGAAGACCTACTGGTCTTGTTTGAACCACTCTACGAGAATAAATCAGTGAACCATTTACCACTACAGCGGTTTCTGTGGGAAGCTTCATTAGATGCAAACCAACCATTTAACACTGCAAAACATGGCTAACATCGCTAAGTCCATCCTAAGTTGGAGATGGCGACGAAGGTGTCTGAAAGTTCACTCTACTTAGACTGTAGAAGTACGTTCATACTGGTGGAGTAACTCACTCTACCTCAGCAGGGCTGTTCTGTCACGACATATTATCTCACTCTTCTGTCCATCTGTCCAGAATGGCAGTTTAATAGACACTTGGGCTTAGGCAGTTTGGTCAGGCGTGAAGGGTCTCATAGTAGCTGTGTGGAATCTAGTTGAATGTAAGCTGTTTTTAGCTGCTTTGTTGTGGGGGTGATGCATTTGTGTTATGAATAATCTCGGCATACATAATGACTCAAATCTTTTAGAAAGCATTTTTAATAAATGCTCAAATTGGTAAATTTGTTCTTTACTGCATTTTTTTTTTTACCTAACTACAAATGAGTTTAACACACGATTACTTCAGACTAATATATTACAGCATCTGATATCTAACCCTATCTGAGAATGAGTTTAACACATGACCTAAAGTTCACTGTGACAGTGTGGAATAACAGTGGTTGTTACATAGTATTTCTACAAATAGGCTTCACAAGAATAGAGCTTTGTAAATGGGCTGCTAGTTTAAGGCCACTGAATAAAAGCCGTCTGATGTTATAATAGGGGGGATTGCGGGGGCGGGCTCTCCGCTCTGCAGCCAATCAGGAGATGATGATGTTACGCACCGTAGAGCGGTGCCGTCTTTCATCTCCCAAACCTGTTTTGGAAGGTGGACGTGAGGAAACAACAGTTCATGGGAGTTTTGGATCACAAATTTGAGCATGGCAAAGCGCAAATGTTAACGTTCGTAGTGGCGAACGGTCGTAGCTGTATTCCCGCTCCTGGTCCAGGCAGGAGGCCACATCTCGACCTCCGCCCAATTCTTCACATCTGGCAGACACCGTTAGCACAAGCAACTGCGGTTAGACGCGATGTGCGAGGTTTTGCAGGTGCTGTTCAACTAAGTTTCCAATAATTGATCAGACACCACTTCAAGACTTCAAGATTAAAATGCTATTTCTGATTTCAAACCAAGCTGTAAAAATATGACTGCAATAATCCGTGCCAAAAATATGCCATAATTCAACGTGTGTAAGAGGCGTATGTAAAAGGCATATGCAGTAAGACAACCCTGCTCGAACGGATCGAGCGATGACCTTGGTCACGGAGCTAAAAGACGTGTTAAAACGTGGTGCGCACTAAATGGCATTGCACAGCAGTTTGGCAGGAGCGGAGCTGAGCGCCGTCTCATTAAAGGTGCAAGGCGCATTCTTGCCACTAGGTGTCCCCATCTCTCGTGTGTTTGGTGGCTGGTGACAGGCTCTAACGTTGTCTGTTCCATGTCTTCAGAAGCTCGTTAAAAGACCAGGCGTGTGATTCTAAGAGCTAAGAGGTGTGACATGCTATATTTAACCACGCAGGAACTGTCCTACACAGCCCTGAGGAACGAGTTCTTGAGATGCTAATGGCATGCTCTCTTTTAGGCTAAGCAAACATAGAGGATCATGATCAAAGATATATGGCACCGGTGTTTGTGATTCTGGGGAAGAGCAAGAGAAAGAGAGAGAGAGAGAGATAGAGAGAGAGAGAGGGTGAGTGAGTGAGAGGGGCTAGGGTGTGAAAAAGACAGAAAAAGAAAGAAGGGGAAAGAAAGAAAGAAAGAAAGAGGGAAAGAAAGACAAGTTCGAAGGAATTAGTTGTTTGTCTGCTGCTAGGCTACACCGAACAGGCACAACATGTAATTTCTCTGCCAGCAGCCCACAGTGAAGGTGACCTCACCCAGTCTTACGTGATGGACACGGCACGGAAGTCACTGCAGTAGACGCTCAGTCATCCGAACTCCGCGAGCGGCACTGCCATGCCTGTCCGAGCCTTTTGTGTGAGGCCTTTCGGAAAGAAGGAACCTTCACCTCAAACCCAGACATCTTCTCTAGGGGGAGGGGAGCTGGGGTCTGGGAAACCTTCTAATGAATCACTACAAATGCAAATTGGATATAAACAAAAATGAATAATTTCCTCGTGGACAGTCTATTTAATGTCAACATTCTTTATGGTGGGAAGTCAAATAACCCCCTGGGATTATTTTTTTCTGACTGTGGTTTAAAAGGATCTGGATTATTTATGTGAGTGTGCACAGCTGATCAAATGGTAGTCAAACCATTTTATTATTACATAGCGGTAAAATAGATCTAATGGTTATTGAGAGATTCTATGCATGTAACAATAATAAAAGGTTTAATATTAGGTTTGCTTTTGGCTGCTGGGCATTTAAAACTCGGAGACCTACATCAGTTGTCACCTTTACCGTGTCCTCTTATTTAAAAGGCAGCCAAACGTGTCTTTATTTACGGCACAGCGTGTCAGAGCCTCCATGTGTAAACCACGTTTGAGGAGGTTTTGCATGAAGCAGGTGTCTCAGATCCGCGTATGTGCATGTGGCCGGCTGGTGGAGGTTCAGATGTAGTGACAGATGGTGTTTGACTGCGGAGCAGACGGTTTGTGTCACACAAAGTTGCTGCCTCAGCCTTTCCCAAGGAGCCTTCAGAGAGAGAGAGAGAGAGAGAGAGAGGAGAGAGAGAGAGAGAGAGAGAGAGAGAGAGAGAGAGAGGGATGGGGAGAAAGAGGGAGGAAAAGGGAGTCAATTTGTGCGTGTGTGTGTGTGTGTGTGTGTGTGCGTATGTGTGTGTGTGTGTGTGTGTGTGTGTGTGTGTGTGTGTGTGTGTGTGTGTGTGTGTGTGTGTACACCTAAGTGAGTCTGAAAGAATAAGAGATAACTGGTCTCACGTTGTTGTTTTTTCTTTCTGAATCCCAGAAGGATCAGAGATTCTGCACATTCAGGGAAACCCTGAGCCTAACTTACTTCTGCTGTGCTGTTTCATCCAATGAGAGATCAGGCTCGGTCGGAGTTTCGGGTGGAGGATCAGGTGGAGGCTCGGGTGGAGGCTCGGTCGGAGGTTCGGTCGGAGGATCAGGTGGAGGCTCAGGTGGAGGCTCGGGTGGAGGCTCGGGTGGAGGCTCAGGGTCCAATCCGGAGGAATGAGGGAGGATCACTTGACTTTAATTACAGTAAACACCAGCGGCCAGCAGCACTAAGCTTTAAAGGGCTCAAAACACTGAGACTATCGTCTGCTTGCCAATTACCCATCATGCCACCTTGCCGGCCACTGGTGGCTATATGATAGTCAAGTCAAGTCAAGTCAACTTTATTTATAAAGCACATTTAAAAGCCACAAGGGCCAGCCAAAGTGCTGTACAATGCATTCATACATATATGAATAAGATTTAAAATAAGAATATCAAAAATACAAGTACAAAAACACACACAATTATTTGGATCTATAAGTCTCAATTAAATATATCAAATAAAAATTAAGATTATATAAAATTAACCTGAGCATTTCATTTCATTTTTGTTGGTTTACCTTATGAGCACTGGAACGCTTGAGAATACATATATGTTTTTAACTTGGACTTAAAAACATCTACTGAGGATGACGTCCTGATAGAGACAGGCAAATTATTCCACAGTTTGGGTGCCGCAACAGAGAAGGCTCTGTCACCTTTCGTCTTAAGCCTAGAATATGGTACGACCAAGTGTAGTTGATTAATTGATCGTAGATCATAGATGATAGCTTCATAAACCATCCTGCTATCCCTGCTCTGTTCCATTCTGTTCTGTACTGGTTTGTACATTATTTACTGGTTCTGTTTACTGGTTCCTCTCTACTCTGAGCCAGTCTAATGGTTAGGGTCTGGGTTTCCTTAAAAGCAATGATACAAATGAAGTTGAATCTGCTGTGCAGTGAATTCCATATGGGTTTGGCTCATATCATGGGAGAGTGTAACTGGAGTTAGTGTCATGGGTGTCATACTGATGCTTATGATCTTCCATACAGTTACGTAATAATCTTTCTCTCTCTCTCTCTCTCTCTCTGTGTGTCTCTCTCTCTTTCTCTGTCTCACCACCCCTCTCTCTGTCCCTCTCAGGAGGATATATAAAGGTCTTTGAGTCCTTTTGACTGCTGAAGGAAGATGAAAGATTTGGTGATTGTGTTGCACAATGTCAGAGACCACTCCTTCATCTTTCACAGCACCAAAAGATCTTAAGATGAAAAGAGTACCAGAAAGAACAGTGCCACAGTAACAGGTGGAGTCTTGCCTTTGTGTGTGGGTGTGTGTGTAAATACGCAGTC
The DNA here is from genome assembly GCF_052324685.1 of Brachyhypopomus gauderio. Taxonomy (NCBI): domain Eukaryota; kingdom Metazoa; phylum Chordata; class Actinopteri; order Gymnotiformes; family Hypopomidae; genus Brachyhypopomus; species Brachyhypopomus gauderio. The sequence continues at coordinate 85,015 of NW_027507121.1, forward strand.
TTAACTACCTCCCTTGTACTGAGTGGGTGTACAATACACCGGGTAAAAGAAAGAGAGAGAGACAGAGAGGGACCTGGTTCACTTGAGAACCTTCTAAACTTTCTTTTCTTGTTAGCTTGTTAATTATCTTCAGGTTTCAGTTGCAAGAGTTCAGTGTGGTGTGGTTCTGGGGCTGTACAGCGTAACCGTGCAATTTGCCACATTTAAAAATATTTACAATGCTGTGTTTTCTGTGATTTCATTGCTGTTAATTCTAAAGCATTTAGTTGGAAGCATTTTCCTATCCTAGCTTGAGAGCTTACCCACTCACACGGAATGTGCAGTGTCATTTTGTGAGTTACCAACAATGGATGCCGGTCAATTTGGTGAACCCCAGGGTTCAATTGTAGGTCCAAAGCTGTTTAATCTATACACACTTCCCCTCAGAGACATTATTAGACAGCATCGTGTTCCTGTGAGCCCAATTCATAAAGTGATCAACAGTTTCACAGTTAAACAGTTACAAAATAGATCTACTGGTTGTATAGTAGATACAAAACAGATGCAAAATAGATCTACTACTCACATCTAACAATAATAAAAAGTTTAACATTAGGTATGCTTTTGGGTGCTGGGCAAAGCTCTGAGAACCAATGTCACATGTCCCCTGCACAGCATTCTGTTATTTAAAACATATTCAAAAAATTCTGCCTCATCTCCAATAAAGTGATGTAGATTGCTTAATGCTTGCTTTTATTTCAAGCAGACTTCATGAGTAGTAATTTCTCCTGCGTTGTAAGATCAAGAAGACCTTGGGCAAATTGCCATTTGTACAGGATGTAAAGTCCTTAGAAAGTAATTTCTGTGCAAATGCCAAAGATCTTATTATTAATTTATTATTCAATCCTATCTGTTTATTGTGGAGTAAGTCACTCACTTAAATGTCTGTATAAAGGACAACCACTGATTACATTTCACTAACAATAAAATCAACAGTATAAAACCTGCTGGCTTGTGGCATGAACCACCGAACACAGCAAATATTTCTATTACCAAGACAAATATTTTTGACACTGATAACTAGTCAAGATAATAAAAAAAAAACCTGGTGAGTCTGGGGCGAGCAGGTGAATGTCCTGCTGTGGTGTCTGCAGGGCCTCGGCTGCAGGACATGTGAAGAGTGGGAAGCAGGATCAGCAAAGTGGATCCGCTTACAGTTCCGACCCAAACCGTCCCGTTTCCTGTGCCAGCCTTTATTCCTGACTTTAGCAATATCCACAGACCAAGATATCCCCCACTGAGCAGTAATTTATGAGTAGACTACTAGAGAATGGCTAGATTATTCTGTCCTACAGAACTCCTGGATTATTAACTCCTAGAGAACTAGATTATTCTGTCCTACAGAACTCCTGGATTATTAACTCCTAGAGAACTAGATTATTCTGTCCTACAGAACTCCTGGATTATTAACTCCTAGAGAACTAGATTATTCTGTCCTACAGAACTCCTGGATTATTAACTCATAGAGAACTAGATTATTCACAAAACTGCCACTACACTGCAGAGTCCTTAAAGAATGAGGGAAACTTTCTTTGTTGATTGTACTCTTTCTCCACAATCCATTACACATCGGTAGATTAAGGCAATTGT
>NW_027507121.1:94143-96643 GCF_052324685.1 Brachyhypopomus gauderio
CGTAAAACCACTGAGTGCTCCCAGCGTTCTTCTGGGATACTTGTTGGAGTCTTCACAAGATGAAAGTGACTCCGTGTGTTTCCCAACAAACCTGAAAGCAGCCTGTGTTTGGTCAGCAGCGGTCCTATCAGCTGCTAATCAATAGCGTCTGACGATAAGCGGCGATAAGCGCTTTGTGTCACAACAGCCAAACAGCCAGAGTCTCTCTCTCTCTCTCTCGCTCTCTTTCTTTCTCTCTTCCACCACTGATAAAACACCCAGGCTTCCCTGAGACCAAGGCTTGCGACCGGCACAGCCTTGACGGCAGCAGCGAGAGGTTTGCCCGCGGTGGGCAAACACACGGGCGGAGCAGAGCGCTCTGGGTCGTGGCCTTGCCCCCCTGCCTTGTTTTTCCACTCTTAAGAGGCACTGAGTGGACACGCAGGCCACGTCATCACTCTGCTTCTCAAGGTGTGATCGTTCCACCGGACCTCCAAGGACAGGGTCAAACGGCTAGATAAAGAAAAGTCATCTCTGTCTCTCTGTGTGCCTGTCTCTCTCTGTGCCTGTCTCTCTGTCTCTCTCTGTGCCTGACTCTCTCTGTCTCTCCCTCTCTCTCTTTCCTCCGTCCGCGCCGACCCACTAGCGTGTGAGCCAGAACTCAGCGTGTAATGCTCACGTTGCTCACGCGGCTCACGTCTGAGCCCACTCAACGCCCCTCGCCGTGCAAGCTCACGTTCACCGTTCCATCACGCTCGGGTGACTCCGCCGTCATCTCACCACACGGTCACGGAAATGCACTTAGCAGCCCCGCGACCGCCCCGAACGGACCTACAAAACCGCCGTGAAGCTGCAGCGCGGGTCTCCGGCCGTGCGCTTGTGCGCGTAATCGTGCGCTAATAGATTCAGCCCCCGTCCCGCCCTCTGCCACTGGCTGTGCGGTGAGCAGATTGCCGCGAAATCTGCATGGCAGATGAGGGCCGGCTCGGGAGTGGGGGATGAGGTTGGAAGGAGACGGGGCTCCGTGACATCCTCCACATGGGGTCCAGACTGCCGCTCAACTCAGGGCACACACGCGCAGCAGAGACGGGTCAGCGAGCAGGGTCTCGGGGGTCAAAACAACCATGGGCGCCAATAATAGTTCAGACTGAAGGGGGGGGGTGAATGTGTGTGTGTGTGTGTGTGTGTGTGTGTGTGGGAGTTGAGACATCTGGAGAGGAACAAGTGGAGGAGGGGAGGGACGTGTGGGAAGAAAAAAGAAATCATAGCAAACTAAAAACAAAGTTAATGCACTTTTTAAAGGAAGAGAAGACCAGATGGTCCTTCACATTTCTACAGCTCCCTCTATCTTACACACAAAGTCCTCTCTGGTTTTACAACCCCCCCCCAACTACGCTCTCGCCATGAAAGAGGGAAGATGCTCGTATGTTCGCCTGCCCATCGCAAGGTTAGAGAGGATGGAGCAGATTAGCAGAGGGCCGAGTACTGTGCCCAGGGGCACTCCACGGGGGGCCGACGCCTCTAGCCAGTACTGATGGCCACCATCTTGGCCCGATCTACTCGGGTGGAAAAAGGGATGTGGGGAGGCCCTTGAGATGCGGCCACTGGCATCCTCCGCTGCCAAGCGGGCACAGAGCGCCTTGGCACAGGCGCGTGCTGTCGGGTAGGCCCGGTCGGACCGGGGTGGGGGTCACGGGTGGTGCGCACACTTGAATGTGACAAGCTGTTCCTTTGCATCTCAATATGAGGATGGCTGAGAAGAGCAGGTGGAAAGACTGAGAGAGGAGGAGGGAGGGAAGAAGGGAGGGAGGGAGGGAGGGAGGGAGAGAGGGAGGGATAAATAACAAAAGAAAGATGGACAGAACGAATAAGGGAGGACAGAGAAAAAATAAGACCTTGGGAGAACTTGGGATTGTGGGAAGTACAGTTAGGGACAGGAAGACAAATGGGCAGAAGGAAAGAGCGAGAGTGGTGTGTGTGTGTGTGTGTGTGTGTGTGTGTGTGTGTGTGTGTGTGTATGTGTGTGTGTGTGTGTGTGTGTGTGTGTGTGTGTGTTGTCTCACAGTCCTGTGTCAGGACAACAGTCTTTAGCAATGATTGAGACCACTTTAGATCAACTCAGATTAGCACAAACTCAGTGAGGCCCAGATCTTCCTGCCCCAGCCTGGGGCCAGGGTCTGGAATCACTAATGAACTTACAAGCTCTCTAGATGACTCTCTTTCACACACACACACACACACACACACACACACACACACACACACACACACACACACACACACACAAATGTTCTCCAAGTCAGACGTTAACTCTACAAGGTCACGTTCAGAGCCGTTCTGGCAGGCCAGGTTTCAGAAGCAGGTAGAAGTGTTTGTGCAATTAAAAGAGCAAGCTGCTCTGGCTTTTGGGGCCTGAAACCCGAATCCTGGAGTGGACACTAAAGTGCGCAGGAACACACAAAAGCGTCAGTCAGCGACCACACGTCTGAATCAGATCCCTTCGTCTTTGCTAAGTGACTTG
>NW_027507121.1:101643-113758 GCF_052324685.1 Brachyhypopomus gauderio
GGTACATACGTGTGTGTGTGGGTACATACATGTGTGTGTGTGTGTGTGTGGGTACACACGTGTGTGTGTGTGGGTACATGCGTGTGTGTGTGGGTACATATGTGTGTGTATGTGTCCATGTGTGTGGGTACATACATGTGTGTGGGTACATATGTGTGTGTGTGTGTGTGTGTGTGTGTGTGTGTGTCCATGTGTTCATGTGTGTGGGTACATATGTGTGTGTGTGTGGGGGTACATATGTGTGTGTGTATGTGTCATGTGTTCATGTGTGTGGGTACATACGTGTGTGTGTGGGTACATGTGTGTGTGTGTGTCCATGTGTTCATGTGTATGGATATATACATGTGTGTGTGTGTCCATGTGTTCATGTGTGTGGGTACATACGTGTGTGTGTGGGTATATGTGTGTGTGTGTGTGGTTCAGGTGAAGACACAGGTGTTTCTGGTTCAGGTGGAGACACAGGTGTGTCTGGTTCAGGTGAAGACACAGGTGTGTCTGGTTCAGGTGGAGACACAGGTGTGTCTGGTTCAGGTGAAGACACGGGTGTGTCTGGTTCAGGTGAAGACACAGGTGTGTCTGGTTCAGGTGAAGACACAGGTGTGTCTGGTTCAGGTGGAGACACAGGTGTGTCTGGTTCAGGTGAAGACACAGGTGTGTCTGGTTCAGGTTGAGACACAGGTGTGTCTGGTTCAAGTGAAGACACAGGTGTGTCTGGTTCAGGTGGAGACACAGGTGTGTCTGGTTCAGGTGGAGACACAGGTGTGTCTGGTTCAGGTGAAGACACAGGTGTGTCTGGTTCAAGTGAAGACACAGGTGTGTCTGGTTCAGGTGAAGACACAGGTGTGTCTGGTTCAGGTGGAGACACAGGTGTGTCTGGTTCAGGTGGAGACACAGGTGTGTCTGGTTCAAGTGAAGACACAGGTGTGTCTGGTTCAGGTGAAGACACAGGTGTGTCTGGTTCAGGTGAAGACACAGGTGTGTCTGGTTCAGGTGAAGACACAGGTGTGTCTGGTTCAGGTGGAGACACGGGTGTGTCTGGTTCAGGTGAAGACACAGGTGTTTCTGGTTCAGGTGGAGACACAGGTGTGTCTGGTTCAGGTGGAGACACAGGTGTGTCTGGTTCAGGTGGAGACACAGGTGTGTCTGGTTCAGGTGGAGACACAGGTGTGTCTGGTTCAAGTGAAGACACAGGTGTGTCTGGTTCAGGTGAAGACACAGGTGTGTCTGGTTCAGGTGGAGACACGGGTGTGTCTGGTTCAGGTGAAGACACAGGTGTTTCTGGTTCAGGTGGAGACACAGGTGTGTCTGGTTCAGGTGGAGACACAGGTGTGTCTGGTTCAGGTGGAGACACAGGTGTGTCTGGTTCAGGTGGAGACACAGGTGTGTCTGGTTCAGGTGGAGACACGGGTGTGTCTGGTTCAGGTGGAGACACGGGTGTGTCTGGTTCAGGTGGAGACACAGGTGTGTCTGGTTCAGGTGAAGACACAGGTGTGTCTGGTTCAAGTGAAGACACAGGTGTGTCTGGTTCAGGTGGAGACACAGGTGTGTCTGGTTCAGGTGGAGACACGGGTGTGTCTGGTTCAGGTGGAGACACGGGTGTGTCTGGTTCAGGTGGAGACACGGGTGTGTCTGGTTCAGGTGGAGACACGGGTGTGTCTGGTTCAGGTGGAGACACAGGTGTGTCTGGTTCAGGTGAAGACACGGGTGTGTCTGGTTCAGGTGGAGACACAGGTGTGTCTGGTTCAGGTGGAGACACAGGTGTGTCTGGTTCAGGTGGAGACACAGGTGTGTCTGGTTCAGGTGGAGACACAGGTGTGTCTGGTTCAGGTGGAGACACAGGTGTGTCTGGTTCAGGTGAAGACACAGGTGTGTCTGGTTCAGGTGGAGACACAGGTGTGTCTGGTTCAGGTGAAGACACAGGTGTGTCTGGTTCAGGCCCCCACCCGCTGCCATGCTACATCCGCCCGCTCTCCACCCGAACACATCCAACCGACAGCACGGCCGTGGTCAGATGCTGGACGCAGCAAGCAGCACAGTTATGTTGCTAGATTCACTGGTACACATTCAAACGTGTCCTAACTAATGAACACTGCTAATAAAATAGCTGGTGATCATATTTTAGAATATAAGTGTTTAATGAGACTGATCAGAGAAAAAGGAACTTATAAAATGTGTCTAACGCCACTGATCCCTTCGACGTGAGGAACACTGGTGTGTCCTCTGCACAAACACAGCGGTTAGCGCAGGTTAGCGCAGGTTAGTGGCTGTGTGACTGACGCTAGCTGGTGAAAAGCAAATGCTTGTGTACACACAAGGATCTGAAGTTGAGAGGTCTCTAACCACTGCAGCTAATAAGCGCTTTTTAGTTCCACTACTGATCTCAGAGCAGCTTAGCCAACCAAAATCAAGAACAGGCTCTGGCCAGAAATGAAGGGAAGTTCCCTCAGCAAACCCCTCCCACCATTATTATCCTCCAGATAATCAGGCATTGTTAAGGTTATGGGTGGGCTTTAGTATGCAAAATGCACTGTATTGATATTCATGAGATATGTAAATCTAACAAATTACTAATGAGCAACTACTAAGAACAGTGGATAAGTCTGCAGAAAAGAACAGTGAAAAAAACATCAACGGAGTCCATGCCGTCTATTGTTCCTGTCAATAACAAAGCCCCAGTACTATAATACTGCCAACAATTTGACCTTGTTTCGGTGTTATGTTAATCTAATTCAATTAAGCAAAACCTTTATGCTTATGAGGATTATGTAAAATGAAGTTGCTGGGTTCAGATGTACTCAGTGGGCCATTACCCTGTCCTGTGTCATAACGTGACGGTTTAATTTGAAGAAATAATACGTTATGTTGTGTAGCATTACGTTTTGCGTTGCCACAGCTGGGAGGAAGGATGCCACTATTGCCATATTTTAAAACAGTTATCGTAAAGGCAACGGTGGACATGCGAGTATTCACAATATGTGTTTTATGCTTGTAAGATGCAGATTTGCCTAAAGAACCCAGCACTGTGAACAAAATCAACTGCTGTCCTGCAAAACATATTTTAAAATGAATGTTATGCAAATGCAGGTTTGACTGTGTGTTTGCTGAGGACCAGTGGAAGCCCGGGGGGGGGCGCACGCTCAGGGGCCTGGGGGGGGTTGGGGGCGCACGCTCAGGGGCCCGGGGGGGGCCGCACGCTCAGGGGCCTGGGGGGGGGGGGGGGCGCACGCTCAGGGGTAAGTGGGGCATCTCTTCACGGAAGCTCACGGCACCACGCCGGGGACACGCAGGGATACGAAGGGACACGCAGGAATGTCACACACGTCGACAAACGTGACCCGCCGGGTCAGCGGCGCACCCGCGGGCCGGAGCGGCCGGGTTGTGAGGTGTGACACCTGCGGACGGCCCCGGCTGGGACGACACCTGAGGACGAGGGCGTCCTTATCTCGGCCTGCAGACCACTGAGGTTACACCACATGACGGGGAGGCCGTTGTTGCTGTGGTAACTGTGGCCCAAGGGCAGCTGGTTTACCAAAGAGGGGAAGTCTGTCTGTTCATTTGAATAAGATGGCCTGAATCTGTCACAGGTTTAGCTGGGCCTCGCGCGCACACACACACACACACACACACACACACACACACACACACACACATACAATTAAGCTATTGTTTACTGTGTGTGTGTGTGTGTGTGTGTGTGTGTGTGTGTGTGTGTGTGTGTGTGTGTGTGTGTGTGTGTGTATGCGTGCATGCATATGTGTACCCTTTGTTCTCTTTTAGTTAGTATTGTTCAAGTATTGTTCATGTTTTTCCAGCAGAATTGTCTCCCCGTCTATTTCCACATTCGGCTGTCTATGCAAGTGTCTACCTGTCTACCTGTCTACCGGTCTACCTGTCTATCAGCCTAGCTGTGTGTACCAGTCACCCTGTCTGTGCTTGAGAGCCATGCCTGTCTTTCTGCTGTTTTTCTGTCTATGGCTCCCTGTCTAACCTCCTACCTGTCTCACACTGGTACGTCATCCAGCCCACACCAATGTCCACCGGCCTGAACCAACAGGAACAGTCACGGCAGGTCACATGACCTGTCCAGCATTCTTAGGTGAGCACACCTGGACAAGTGAGGAAATCCACCCCCCAACACACACACACACACACACACACACACACACACACACACACACACACACACACACCACACACACACCACACACACACACACACACAAACAAACAAACAAACAAACAAAAGCAGCCAGCTACAGGGAGGGAGGTAGCTTGCACTCACCTTGACGTCGGAGAAGAACATCTTCAGCATGTTGGAGCTGGGGGGTAGCGGGTGTAGAAGAACATGAGCTTGGCCTTCTTCAGGTGGTTGGGGGAAAGACCTTCCTGAATGTGCAAATGCCGTGGGTTAAGGAAAAGCAGCCGATCCCGAGTGGAGAGCAGGCCAGATTTGCTTGCCATTACCATCCTCGGCACTCAAGATGCCACGGCGTCTTATTGGCCGTGACGGTGCGGCAAAACCATTTTTACATGAGAAAGCCATTCGTACGCAAAGCCAGCCAACGTCTTTCCCCTAACCCCGCGGCCCCCCCTCCTCCTCCTCCAGGGGTAAAAGGGCGAGGGTCGTTTGCATGGCGACTACAAACGCAGCGGTAACCAAGGCGAGGAGCCCTCCGGGTCTCGGCGAGGGCATGACGAGCCCGTATCGAGATCTCGGCGGCCGCCCGCCTTTATTTGATGCTCTGTGAGGAGACCAAACAGAAGGGAAGTCAGATCTGTATTTGCTCTGTCTGACAGCACACGATTTCTTTAACAAAGTAGCCCAGATCATTAGGGAAAATCTTCTTTTTTTCTCCCTAAAAATAAGATGGATGTAAGTGATGGAGGCAGGCTGAGGGGAACGAACACAATCAAAGTGAATTTCTCGCACACACGCGCACGCTCGCGCACGTAGACGGTGTTTGCTAAACTGCTGTTATGGAAGCATGACAGCAGACCTGCCAGGCCGCGTCACATCGGTAGGTAGCGATTTGGCCGTGACGTTTAGAGGTTGGCGCAGAGAAACTGGCATGCGGTCAGCACCGAGCCCGAGGACGTCATGAGCCTGAGGACGGCATGAGTCCCAGGACGCCTTTCTCGTCCCCAAGATATGACTGTAAAACGACACGTTTGTCATGTAAATATGTCTGATCCAAAAACACAAACACTGTAAAGTGTGCACACATTCAAATATAATAAGGACTCAAAGAGGGAAGCTAAGTGCTTCAAATGAATGAGAGCAAGAGAGAGAAAAGGAGAGAAAAGAGGGGGTGGTTGTGTTGGAGAAAAGCACATCTCTCTCACTCTTTCTCTCTCTCTCTCTCTCTCACTCTCTCACTCTCTCTCTCTCACTCTCTCTCCTCACTCTCTCTCTCTCTCGCCGCCATCTGGTCTTGCTTGATCAACACAAAGGCCAGAGAGAATGAAAGAGGGACAAGCTGCTCTTTTCTGCCGCAACATTACTTCATTCAGCACCGTGGATGAATGGATCACGCGCAATCGCCACAAAACAAAACAAAAAATACATTTCAGCATAAAAGCTGCTGAGGACAGTTTATCATTGAAAAAAAAAACAAAAAAAACAAAAAACAAAATAAAAGTTCAATCAGAAGGCAAAAAATATTTAATAATAATTAAAAAAAAAGCCTACAATGTGGCAACGCCTCCGATGAAAATAAATGATAGAAATTGCTGTCTAATTAATTATTAATAAATAATTCTGTGCAGCAGTAATCTTTAATGGGAGGTTTTGGGACTTATAATTGTGTAACTATTCTTAACTTTTCCATAACACCCCCTTGACAAACACACAAATGACAAGACCAGTCAGCTATAGTACAGGAAATAACTTTACAACATCCACCATGTGAACAGATAAGAGTAAATGTCACATTTCCACGTGAGCGCGTAGCTAAGAGCGCTGGCCGTGAACGCCAGACAGAGGCCGTGTGTTAGGCGAGCGGTGTTCAGGAGCGCTCTTCTTTTGACGGGGGGAGAGGGAGAAATCTGCTTGGCCAGTGGTCCAGGCGTTTCGGTCTGATCTGCACTTTTTTCCACCATGCATTCTGCATTCATCATAAATCTATTTAAGCTAAGAACGATTGTAAGTGCAGACGGGGGGGACGGAGTGGGACATTGTAAGAGCAGACGGGGGGGACGGAGTGGGACATTCCAGTAGAGGACGTCCTTCTGCGCCTAACCTCCACTGCACAACAAAATGGCTGATTATGCGATTCTGTCAGACAAAGAGTCCTCCACACCCTCCTCCCCATCCGGCCCTGCCTCCTCTTACACCAACTCTGGACCCTTTTTGTGTGTGTGTGTGTGTGTGTGTGTGGTGTGTGTGTGTGTGTGTGTGGGTGTGTGTGTGTGTGTGTGTGTGTGGGTGTGTGTGTGTGTGGGTGTGTGTGTGGGTGTGTGTGTGTGGGTGTGGGTGTGTGTGGGTGTGGGTGTGTGTGTCTGTCAAACAGAGACCGGCTGCCAGAAACCCAATGGGGGGAACTTTCACCTGCTACTGCTCAGACCAATAGAGATTCTCCAGTACAAGCTAAAACCATGTTTCTTAAATAGTAACACACTCTAAACCCAAAATCTGTGCTACCTCCTCTGTTTCCTGGACGGTAGTATTCCCTCAGTATCCTCAACTGTCCCTGTCCTTAAGTACAAGGTAACCAGATTCCCATCACAGCGTTCTCGTCACATCTAACACAATTTTCAGAACTTCCACAACCCAATTCCCAGGCACTTCTACTGGAAAAGTCTAACCCCAAATCCACTCCCCTACTTTTCCATAATCTTTATCTCACGTATCACGTGTCACGTATCTTGTCCCAACTCCCCAAAACCACTTTCACTTTCCGTGGATTCTCCAAACACACTTTCCTGATCACACCTGACACCTGAACCTGACACCTTTATGTAAGCTAACTGCACTTCACTTCTGGGATCCCTGTGACGAGACTTGAATTTCTCATTCTAAGCACAATGATATGTCATTAGCAGCCACCAATAAAAACGTCTGAAAGTGGATATACGTCCTTGGAGATGTTCGTGCGGAGTTTGGCGCGCTACCTCGGACTTTAGGCAACGTGCGTCCCACGCGGCCGCTGCAACAAAATACGCAGGTCAGCGACCGGAGCGTTTGTCTTCGAGCTTCGCTCCGTCTAACCTGCCATCCCTCCACCTCTCCATCCCTCCGTCTCTCCATCCCTCCACCTCCCCATCCCTCTATCCCTCCAATGTCTTTATTCCTCCCGCTCTGGGTGGGGAACGGCGGAGGGTGGCGTCGGAGCGGGCACAGGGGCCCTCGGCTCGGGGGAGCAAAGACGAGGGGGGGCAACGAAAAACAAACAGAGGGCCGCAAACACCTGTTAATGCCCCGCTTCAAAGAAAAGGGGGGGGGGGTGGGGGGGGGGGGGGGGGGGTTCGCAGCGAAAAAATAAAAAAATAAAGAGGGAGATTGTTTTTGCTGCCAAGCAACAGCTGAGGGCCCTCAGGTTGTTGACAGATCCTTATGAATCAAAAGGGGGGGGTGGAGTGAAAAGGAGGGATAATTGTTCCTATCTCTTTTTTTCTATAATGGGATATGATGAGAGTTGACAGAGGTGGAAACTGTCGGTTAAAAAAAAAACAAACAAAAGCGTGGACAGCAGTCCTGAACCTCTCGGCACGGCAACAGCAATGTCTGCCACAACAGACACCAAACGATGCCCCGAGGATGCCAAATGATTATTAATCATTTTCAAAGATATGCAAATTGGTATTCAAATACATTAAACATTTAAATGTGGGACAGAGGGCCAAGCGTGAGGTCCAGTTGTACGAGAATATGTAGAAGAGTTTATGTTAAGACGCTGAAGGGCGTGATGATGAAGGCACGGTTTGAGTGTGGATGGGGAAGTGGTCTGGATGAGACGGCCGGGTCGAAACACAAAGGAGGTGAAAACAGGTCTACCAGCTGAGCAGGAGAGAGCCACTCTACATGGACTCCCTCAGGAGTTCCCACCACCCCCCCCCCCCACCACCCCCCCCTCCACCCCCACCCCCCTCCACCCCCCTGCCCCTGTGCCCATACATCACACAGGGTTAAATCCCAGGGAAGAAGAGACGCTAGACTCTAATGGAGGTTTGCACACAGAAACGGCTCACGGTGAAATGCTCCGGACGTGGACAGAGAAAATCTAGTGTGACTTGGGGAATAAAAACAGACAATGTTTTAATTGAACAGTTAATGGAGGTTTGAGTGAGGAGTCTCTGAAACTAATAATAACACGCAGTTGAATATAGGAAAAAAGGTACATAGTAATACCCAGTACCAAGACTTAGTAAAACCCAGTACCCTCACGCTTAAGGGAAAACTGGGACTAACAAAATCAGAAAAGGGCAAAGAGTTCAGTATAGCCAATCAGAGCTGTCGAGCTGAATGATACTACGACTTGGAGAAAGCCATGAGACTGAATGCTGGAGCATTATGAATACACGACTTCAAAGAAGAGTTTGGGCACACAAAAAAAAGCCTTTCTTTGATGGCGACGAAAAGGATATTGTACTCCCTGGATATGGCGAGATGTCTGACATGTCCTGGAGCTCCGCACACTCGACTTGATGAGGGAGAGAGACAGGCTCTCGGCCGTGCTCCCCGGGTGGGGTTGGCGAGCAGGACCGGTGGTGCCCCAGGTGGTGGTTGGACGCCATCTTGGTCCGTAAGCTGGTGCTCTCCCGCGAGAGGTCCATGGAGTCGGGTGAGCCCCTGTCTTTGCCCGGGTAGCCCAACGAGGGGGCCCCGAGTGGGCCCTGGAAGGGGTACCCCATGAGAGGAAGGGGGAAAGGGTGGCGGAAAGAAGGGGAAGTGAAGCCCATGTTGGCGGACAGGGAGGAGGGGTGTAGGGAGGGGTGGGTGGTGGCCTCCGTGGGCCCCCACCGCCGACGACTGGTGGTGGTGGAGGTCGGAGGCGGGCTTACGCACCCACCAGGGGTAGAGCCTCGGTCTGATCGTTGGCACTCGGGAGCGGAACCCCGCCAAACGACTCATGCGGGGCTCGGGATGATGACGTCGCCGAAGCACTGCAGCCTCTGATTGGTGGTGTGGAAGTTGGGGTTGTCGCCATTGACTGCGAATCGATCCTGAGGCTCGGGCAGCGGCGGGAACACCTGTGGCAGGGACGCGGGGGCTTGGCGAAGACCTTAACCACCGTGTCAACCACCTGGGACATGGCAGAGTTCAGCTCCTGCTTCAGCGTCTCGGCCAGCTGCTTGCCCTCCGAGTGCATAGAGGTCGGACCTTGACCTTTGACCCTCAGCAAGCTCTCTCGTTTGGGCTTCTCTGCGTCCAGCAAGGCCTGCTCCCTCAGCAACGCCCTGGCCCGGTCGAGGAAGTGACCCGGGTCCAAGTCCGACATCTCATTATCGGAACGGTCGCCACCAGAGTCCCGCGCGGGGCGCTCGTCCACGTCGCCGTCGGCGAGCCCGGCGTCGGAGCGCGCGCTGTCCTCCGAGAGGTTCCCGCCGTCCGGATCCGGGTCGTTGCCCTCGGAGTCGGTGCTGTCGTAGATCTGGAAGAACTTCTCCTGCAGCTGACGTAGCTGTTTTCTGCATGTCCTCCAGCTGCAGCTTGAGCTGCCTGCGCTCCTCCACCTTCTGCTCCTTCCGCGCCGACACCAGCTGCCGGAAGCTCTGCTGCTGCTGCGGGACCTTCTGCTTGCGCTTGTTCTCGCGGTAGCCGTCCCGCGGGCTGTGCGGGTGATGCGGGCCCTCGCCCCTCGCCCTCGCCCTGCTCGCGCTCCCTGCCGCCCGGCGGGACCCCCCACGCTGGGGGAGTGGCTCATGCCACGTATGATGTTCTCCACGCGGGCGCGTTTGGCCCGCAGGTGCTCGTCGTTAATGCGCTCCATGTCGAAGTGTCCCAGGGCGGGCCGGGGCGAAGGGCGACAGGCACTCCTGCGGGCTGTCCCGGGACGAATTGCTGCACACGTCCTCCTGGGCCATCTCCGACCCCTGTCGTCTCGAGAGGGCGCTGCTGGGGAAGCCAGACTCCACCCCCCCGCCTCCCACCCCGCCTCCTCCGTTCTTCGGCATGTTGCTCTTCAGCAGTTGGGAGATGATGGTGGCGCTGGGGAAGGTCACCATTGCCTCCTCGTAGGAGTTGGCCCTCTTCAGGAGCTTGCGGAGCACGTTCGACTTGCTCTCGCCGGCGTCCCCGTGGCCGAGCTGACCGCCCTGGCACTCCAGCAAGTCCTGCTCCACACTATGACGGGCGTTCATGGCCCCGAAGATCACGGCGGGTTTGATGGCGCGGGACACGAGGCTGTCGGCTGTGGCTGCTGCCGTCAAGGTGGAGCTGGAGCCCACGGTTCTCTTCACGCCGATGTCCACTCGTCTTCTCTTGGTCTGTCGGTTCAGGAGGAACTCGCTGTCATGGTCCGGCATCCCTGGCGCTACCACTGAGCCATTTCCCCCAGACCAGGGCCCACGCTGCTACAGAACCAGTCCGGATACCTGCAGGCAGCAAGAGGGGTGAAGCATGGTTCAGGCACACAGCACAAGAACAGCTCCCGCTTCTGTTGCGTAAGCCGACGGCTGTCTGTCCGACAGCTTGTTTTACATATAGCCGCTCTTAATAGGGGTTGTGATAGACAAACAAGCAGGTGAATTAGAAAAAAACAAATACATATTACTAAACATATATAAAAATAGTATTCTGAAGCCATGTTTATTATTCACTAAATTATCAAAAATAGTTTTCCTTTCATTAAATTAAAAATTATAATACACCATAATATTTTCAGTTAAAACCACTGCAGCACTGTGCCACATTCATAATAAACTAATGGATGTTGGCTTGTTCCTGCCTCAGGTGCTTGCAGCATAATATACTGAGGAAATAAAGATTATAGCATTGTATTGGAAACAATGTCTACAACTCTTATAACTATATATATATATATATATATATACACACACACACACACAACCTTAAGATTATACTGAACGGGGATATATCCAAGTAGGAAATTTGAATAAATTTGGTCAGAGCATTGGAACGGGAAGTAAAGGAGAGGGATATCAAGTGTGTGGTGGTGTTTGTGCAAGTGTGTGTGCGTGTAGACGGGTGGGGGTTGTTAATATGTGAGCTTTGCATATATGAGGAAAGCCGCTGTCTTGCTGACAAGCAGCGATAATTGTCAGTTCACATGAAAACAATCCCCCAAAATATCTGTATAAAATCATACTAATAAACTCTCCGCTGTCGTTAATTATATGGTGTTAGGTTAGGCAAAATACCTAAGGATTATAAACAAACAAGCCAATAAACAAATAAACAAGTAATTAAAACCACACCAATATTTAAACTCATACATCACTCACAACTTAAGCAGTGCATTAAAAATTTGAATCTTATTATGAAAAATCCTAAGTGAAAATCTTCTAATTTTGCTCTTTTTACTAGTCTGCAATCTTTAGGTCTCACTATAGTGACAAAGGTCAAAAGGGTCGCATTCAGTTAGGATATGAAAGACAGGCCATCTTTTATATATTCATATGACGAGTCTAACAGTAGAGTTGACTGAACAAGGTGTCTTTTCTCCAGAGGATACCGCGAAATGTGATTGTTTTGTCTCGCTAAGCGTTATTAATTTTGCACAGAGCACCTACGCAGTTATCTTAACGTGAATGCATAAAAGAAAACTGCGCTTATTAACTTAGTGTTTAAATATGGAGTCAAAATTTGACATAACAAGAAATTAACATAAAAGGTGTTCATTGCACCATTTAGAACGGATGAAAATGTATTCAACATTCTCCGCAGACTTGTTACTTTATACACTTTATACAAACCTGTAAAATAGAGAAAAGAAAACGTTTTATTTTGAGATCATCCTTGTAGAATCATGTTATTTCGTGCGACTTTCCACACCTGGACCAAACTCACTTCTACACAAGAAACCGTGTAACGTCGTTCTTCTCTTCCTAATTTAACCATCACAAATGTCCGTGTCTTCGTCGGAAATAAATAATAAACAGCAGCTTCTCTTAAGAGCTGTTAAAAATGTTCACGGCCAATTCGAGAGAAGTGCTGG
>NW_027507122.1:5000-35000 GCF_052324685.1 Brachyhypopomus gauderio
TAGGCTGTATGATAATACTTGCTCTGTGTGTGTGTGTGTGTGTGTGAGGGTGTGTGTGATTGTGTAATGGCGTGGCTGACTCCTTCGTTTGCTGTTTGCTGTTGCGTAATTGCACATTTGCTGGGTAGTTCCAGACTCCGGGACCCGAGCACATGGTGCTGCCCACCTGTTTCTGCTGGGCCTGCTGGAGACCCGCCGTAGCCTCACACGGACCTGCCCGGCTGTGTGTGTGTGTGTGCGTGTGCGTGTGTGCGTGAGATCTGTGCGAGTGTGAAATGCACGTGTGTCACTGTTGCGTTTGCTGCATGCTACTATCCTTTGCATTTGCATTGCAGGATCGGGCTGTTTGCAAGTGTGTGTGTGTGTGTGTGGGGTTATTCAACGCGTTGAAGGTTGCTGTGCACTTACCTCACCAGCATTCACTGTGTGTGTGTGTGTGTGTGTGTGTGTGTGTGTGTGTGTGTGTGTGTGTGTGTGTGTGTGTGTGTGTGTGTGTGTGTGTGTTCGTGTGTGTTTCGTGTGTGTGTGTGTGTGTGCGTGTGTGTTCGGGCGTGTGTGTTCGTGTGTGTGTGCGCGCGCGCGTGTGTGCGCGTGTGGTGCGCGTGTGTGTGTGTGTGTGTGTGTGTGTGTGTGTGTGTGTGTGTTCCAGCGTGGAGCTGCACTGTGCCGCCCTCACTTTGGCATCTCGACTGGTGGTTCACCTGGCAGAGAAGATGCTACAGGTATGAAGGTGTTAGTGTGAGATGATTTAAGTGCTGGTGCTGACCAGAGAGGTGGTGTGACTCTCAGACAGGAGGAGTTCCTCTCTGGCTCTGTGACCCACGTGGAAGGATTTGGTTCCGTAAGTGTTTTATGCAGAGCTGCTGGCATCGTTTGAAAGTCATGGAGATGTTGGCCATGAGGTGATGAGCTGAGAGTCCAATTTTCATGTGAATATGCTGGTTTATCTGGTGACGTTCTATTGTGTCGTGGTACTGAATTTGCAGCGTTGTTTGCAGGACGGGCCGGACGACGGTGCGGTGTCTTGTGCGGCCCGGTGGGGGGCGCTGGTGACCCAGTGCTGTGGTGAGGAACAGCCAGTGGAGGTGAAGATGACCGCTGCAGATGTGCTGGTCAAGGCCACGCCCACTCTTCTGACCTCCACAAAAATGCCCCTGGGTAAGAACTTCATCTGCACTTCTGTGTGTGTTTATCTAAGAATGGAAATGAAATGTGTTTAAAGTGTGTGTGTGTGTGTGTGTGTGTGTGTGTGTGTGTGTGTGTGTGTGTGTGTGCGTGCGTGTGTGTGTGTGTGTGTGTACATGCTCTCGTCCAACAGATATCACACAAACTCTGACACTGTGGCAGAATCTCTTCACGTTACTGCAGGACGAAGACGAAGACGTGAGGGACAGAGCGGCCGACTTCATCTGTTCCACACCCACACACACCTTCAGCCCAGGTGTGCACACACACACACACACCTTCAGCCCAGGTGTGCACACACACACACACACACACACACACACACACGTCTGGCTTCGTCCACCTGCCTGGCATTGCTCTGCTGCCCCTGGCCGCACCTCCCCAGTGGACCTGAGGGGGCGCTGTACGCATGTGTACTCCCCGGTCAGGTGTGCTCACCCCCAGGTCACGTGTGCCCACCCCCGGGTCACGTGTGCCCACCCCCGGGTCACGTGTGCCCACCCCCGGGTCACGTGTGCCCACCCCCAGGTCACGTGTGCCCACCCCCAGGTCACGTGTGCCCACCCCCGGGTCACGTGCGCCCACTTCCGGGTCACGTGCGCCCACCCCCAGGTCACGTGCGCCCACTCCCGGGTCACGTGTGCCCACTCCTGGGTCACGTGCGCCCACCCCCGGGTCACGTGCGCCCACCCCGGGTCACATGTGTCCACCCCAGGTCACGTGTGCCCACCCCGGGTCACGTGAATGCCCGCGTGCTACCTTGAAGAACGTTGAGTGATGTTCGTGTGTTCGTTTTACAGCAGTCGATCCACTTTGTCAACTGTGTCAAATGGCGTTGGGACTAATGATGGGGGTTGTGATGGGGACAGGACAGGGACGGGGACGGGACAGGGACGGGACGGGACAGCACCGGGTTCCCTTTACGACCAGTGGCTGAGCGACGGGGCAGTGGTGAGGAGGAGGAGGAGGAAGAGACTCTTCACACTTCAGCCCTTTGACATGGAGGTGTGATAGTTGAGGTGTGTGTGGGGAGGGGGGGGGGGGGTGGGGGGGGGGCACCTCTGTCTCTTTAAAGCGGCCACATCAAAAACGTCACCGCCGTCATGTCTGGCCCTGATAAGCAACTTTACACACCCGTGGGTGTGTGTGGGTGTATCTGTGGGGGGCGAGTGGGTGTGTGTGGGTGTATCTGTGGGGGGCGAGTGGGTGTGTGTGGGTGTATCTGTGGGGGGCGAGTGCTGACCAGAACATTGCAGGCTCTGAGGAGAACACCGTCTTTCAAAGCTTCCAGCCTGTGGCAAACGTAGACGCCTCCTACATGACAGTATTTAAACCTCATTAAAGCTGAACTGTTTTCCTGAAGGTGATTTGAGACGAAGCCTTCCGGTATCATCATACGCTTCCTCTCGCGGCCATACTGTGACGCTTCACCCTTGACTATAAAACCAAACCAAATTAAACCCTCCCTCCCCACTGAATTCACATTTGGCTGGAAATCCTTCTTGCACCTCTGGGTTCTTCTCCGATCCCGCAGCTACACGGGATAATCCACGTCCAGACGGAGGGCAGGATAAACACAGCTACTCTATCGTGGCCTCCGTAGACGCCGTTCATTTCAGGTCCCTAGAGCGGAGCGCGTGTGTGTGCGCGTGCACGGTCGCCATGACGATTATCGCCTCGGCGATGCCGCCAATTAGCGCCTGTTGTGGATACGGTGTGCGTTGGAGATTTCGGAGATGGAGCGGGCTCGAACTTGTGAACCCTGGACGCACGCACCTCCTGTTTCGCAGGGGAGGCTAGTTCTGCTGAAGCGCTTGTGTAATTGCTGGTTCAGCAGATGGAGAGTGCAGTTATTCCTGCAGTAATGCGTAAATACGAAAACTGTTTTCCCATCGATATGTCCAAGTTCAACATTTGAACACAGCACGTCAGAAGTGGATTTTAAGAAGTTTCAACATGTGTTGCTTGCATTACACCAGTCAATGTTGATCTTGGCTGACCTGCTTGGATATTAAGAACATTTTAAAATTTACAGACACCATCATACAACTGAGGCTGCTTAATGTCTTAACAATAATGCTGTCTGTGTAATGTCTAAGACTACTTCAACCTGGTTCGTTCTTAGAAAATTCCCAAGAACCTGAAGTAAAATAATATTCTGCTCATGACCAAATTCATAATGATTCGTTCGTTCATTATGTATGGTTCTGTTTTTGGCAAAGACTTCATTCTCAAACGCTGTTCAGAAGAACCTAACAAGCTTCATGAGACCTGGACACAGAGCACTACTTCATTTCATCTTTATCGGGTCCGTTTCCCTCCTGTGGGTGTTGTCGATTGTACAGGCCTTTAAACTCATGGACACGTGGGTGATACAGTAACACTCTCCCTAGACAGGTGGAGGTGTTAGCTGCCTAGAAGAGGTCTTAGTTTTTGCAGTGACATGTCAAATATCCCCACTCATCCATCCGTGCCTTCTGATAATAGCGTCTGATGCTAACTGATAGAACTGTCCACTGATCCAGTCCACTTTGAGTAGTGTGTTGTAAGAATGACATTGAAGTTGCACCACTGGGGTGACTGTGATGGAGGCCAGCACTGCAGTTCAACGTTGCCTGACCTGCTCGTTGAACCCAGAACACCATCTCATGGTCTCATCTGCTTAAGGCTGGTGCTGTATCGCCACATTTAGCTTTACGTTGGTGTATGGGGTGTGTAAGTGTGTGTGTAGAAAGGCGTACACGTGTGTGTGTGTGTGTGTGTGTGTGTGTGTGTGTGTGTGTGTGTGTGTGTGTGTGTGTGTGTGTGTGTGTGTGTGTGTGTGTGTGTGTGTGTGTGTGTGCGCGCACCTTCACAGCTCCGGCTCGGGAGGAAGTCAGAGTTCTAACAAGTGACGTCTTGTTTTCTCACCTTGATAGCGCTGCTTCATGCCAGCACTTCCTGTGCTCAGATGTGGACACTTTCCCAGCTGTAGAGTAGTGTGTGTGTGTGTGTGGAGGGGGGGCACGCTCACTCAAAGAAAATACTTTCACACATTTCAGGTCAGGTCTAGATAAAATGACTGCAGCACATATTTATAAATGATTATATAAATATACGTATAAATGCTTAAATAAATGTATTTATAAAAGCTTATATAAATGTATGTATAAATGCTTCCTGGTCCAACAGGTAGTCATGTGTACATTCTTCACACTGCCATGTCGTCATCTGTTTTGCTGTTGTACTGGTGTAATGTGCTGGGAACTGTGGGTACTAGCGGGGAGACCGTGAGAGCTTGTTGGAGTCATTGTGCCCGTTAGACATATCATAGCAGCAGGAGAGAAGGAGAGGGGTGTGTGGGGGCGTTGGGGGGCGTTGGGTTGGTGTAGTGGGAGGTGGTGGTGGGGGGAGCGTCTTCTCTCTGTTTACCACAGGGCAGTGAAACGTCATGAAACGATCCGGGCGGCCTTTCGAGTTTGCATGTGGCCGCACATTTTCCCACCCTGGCTCACACCACCAAAGCCCTGCAGACCACGGGCTTCTCTGATTTCAGAGCTTTGACAGGCACATCACCCCCCCAGCACACCCTAACTGCCCGGGCCCTCCCACGCACAGACACCCGACACTCGGCCAGCTGGGCCGTCAGGGCCCGGATTTGCCGCACACCAAAGACTCTCGGTACTCCCATTATTTTTTTTTAATTAGTTCCAGTCCCGCGATTCCTGTAGATCGATTACGGGAATGAGCCTCTGGAATCTGGGTGCACTCGGGAGGCGGAGCTTGTCAAGAGGGGCAGGGCCAATGTGGGGGAGGCGGAGGCAGTTTCCCTCCATCCAGTGTCCCACCAAGAGGCCTGGTGGGCTTTTACCCAGACAACTCGTCACAAATTTATCATTAGCATATTTAGCATAGTTTAAGGCTTGATGATGAAGTGATGAATTGATGAATGTTACATATGTGGTATGGTTTGATTCCTCAGTGATGCGTGTGTGTTTAATGTACTGTACACACTGTAATATGCTGGTTAAGCGTGTGGTGCTGGTTTATGCCATCAGCTCCGTTCGGGACGTCCAAACACATTTTGTTTGTTGGCCGTTCTGCTTTATCTTTGCAAATGAACTTCCAACTTTTTGGTCGTCGCACACTTACAGCAGTGCAGTGGTCACGTTTCGTCTGACTGCACACAAACTGCCCCCCCCGACACGGGCTGCGTGCGGAAGACGCAGACGCGCGTGAACTCTTCTCCGGGCGAGTCGTTGGAGCGCCGGTGTTGCGTAAGCCCAGCAGAGGTTGAGAAATCGCCCCAGCAGGGGGAGAAACCACAGAGAAATGGGGCGAAATGGACAGCGGCTTGAGTAGCCTCTCGTGTGCAAAGAGGGCAGAGCCCGGTGAGGAGGGCGGTGACAGCCCGTTACTCTGACAAAAGGCATCCGTCACTCAACACCTCTCCTTCAGTAACCTCTAATAACACACAATCACACAGTCACATGCTTTTGCCTTCAGTGCACCCCCCCCCCCCCGCTCAGGTTCTGGAGGGAAAGGCGATACACACACTCTGCGCCTTCCCAGAATGCTCGGCGGGGGAGGGCGTCACGGCCGTTAAGGTGTCGCTTTGCTCTCCTCCAGCATGGGCGGCTTTTGACTGGCGGCCGCCGGTGTCTGTCGACTGGGACGTCGTGGGAGTAATTTAGAGGTTTGCTCCGGGGGGGGGGGGGAACGGTGAAAGGAAGCCAGAAAGCAAAACAAACTCCCAGTGACTCACTTTCACGTTGCCACAGAGGAGTCTTTGAAGCGTGAGCAACTGCGGTCATTAAAGTTAAGACTTGACAGGGATTTGACTACTGCTTTAGGTGGGTGTTGCTGTTGTGCGCGCGAGCACACACACACACACACACACACACACCCACCACACACACACACACACACACACACAACACACAACACACACACACACACACACACACTTTTTTCCCATCCCAACTCCTCTCTGCCTTCCCGACACCACCGCACCGAGGGTCCAGCTCTTGGCCGGCATCAACGTGCTCCCAGTTTGTTTTGTGCAACTGTGCATTGCTGTCATTTTGTTTCTCTGGACTCCACGGATGGTGAAACGAACACTGGGGGCGGTCCGTGCGATGCCACGTCCGAGCTGTGGGACCTCCAGCCCCAGGGAGAACGCGCCCCGCTGTGTCCGATGCCCAGACGCACCTCTGCTCTGATATATGTGGAAGAGTATTTTCAAACGTTTCAGCCTGATCATTCAGGATCTTCAGCTATTCTCCAGTTTGCTGCTATTTCAGTTCTCCACACACCTGAGCACAGAAATCGTTGGCTTTATCCGGCTCCAACAGACATGTGGAACCGGGGATTGGAAAACTTTGAAAATACTTCAACAATAGGTTCAGAGAAAGTTTAGCATCTGACTTTAATGTCCTGATCTACCATGACGGGCTGTTCTGTTCATACCTCTTTCAACAGATGTCGCCCCAGGACCGGTGGCCCCCCCTGTTGCCCTGGAGATGGGGGTGTGGCTACTGTGCCAGCTGATCCAGGTGTGGGACCAAGTGGCCATTGGCATGGTGACCCTGACCAAGTGGCTGCTGGGTAGTGAGATGGAGGAGGAGCCAGGCCGTGAGGCGACCCCTGTGTTGGTAAGATCACTGTGATGGTGCAGTGTGGAATGTCATGATACTTCTGAAGAGAATGTAGGCCATGGGTGGAGAACTTTCAGCCAAGCAGGAGCACACCAGATCACTTGCTTGAAGACCACGTGATTAAATGATTTCCCTCAAGCGTGTTTCTGCTTGGTTGGAACCACGACCTTCATCCACACCGGCCATTTACTGTTCATGGTTGCCTGATGTTTCATGATGAATTTGCAGTCATCGTCAGATTCAGCACCAGGTCTGCTACATGCTCGTACTGACCTCATCTCTCACCTCACCTCCCTCCCAACTGAACAGGATTTAGAGTTCCTCTTCGAGAAGGGGGACCTCAACCTGTGGGCGGAGCCTCTGCAGTGGGCCCGCCTCCTTCACCGGCACCTGCTCGGCCTCTCTGTGGCGGCGGGCTCACCCGCCCCGCACCCAGCGGAGGTGAAGCGTCTGTCGTCTGCGGTGGAAGGCCACGCCCGCTCGGTGGAGCAGGCGATGACCAGCCTACCTGCACTGGCCCAGTTCACCGCCACCACGGAGCATGTGAGACTCGCCGTGCTGCACGAGCGGCTCACGCTAGCACAGAGCGCGCTCGCGGCGTTCGAACGATAGACACGCTGCACAACACAGGACGAGTTCCCTACGATCCCCCTCTTACCTTAAAGGACCTTTCAGTGCCTGAGTGGAATTAAAGGCAGTTTTATTTTTCACTTTCAGTGGAAATGGAGGTGTAGTTGAAGGTGTTTAAACTGCTTTGAAGCGCTCACATTGAGGAGATTTTAGTCTGTGCTGCTACGTGTTTGGGATAAGACCACCTGTCATCCACATCCTTGTGTCTAAATATTACACCTTTTTAATCATTTCCTGCCTGACGTTTAAAGACAAGTCCAGATCGGGATTGTAAACATTATATGTGTACTGTAAACTTGTTTTAGTGTATTATGATTTTTTTTAAATCTGCGGATGTTTGCGTGCTTCGTTGTACGAGTGAATTTATGTGGATGCATGAAATCCACATGAATAACCACGAACTTTTTCATGGGAATAAAATGTTGGTTTCAGTGTGTCTGGTTGTGATGTGACGCGTGCACGTGTGGGACTGAGAGCTCGTGCACGTGGCGGAGACGAGACTCTCGCTCGTGCCTCGTCAAGACCAGCATCGTGCTTTCTTTTGTTGGAAAGAATGAGTGGCTTTATAGACTAAGAACAGATCTGGTGGTTATGCCACAAAAATCTGAACTGGCCAATAAATCTGAACCTGAGTAAGGTCATCTCTATTTTGCTCTCATGTATTTTTACACACTTGGAGGGGGGGGGAAGAAACACGCTCGTGCGGTTTCCACTTTGTGCAGGCTGCTATCATATTTGTGCTGCAGCCTTTTGCACGGTTCCCACAAAAAGCTTCAAAATGCCCCTCCTGTGTCTGTTACGCAATCGACCCGAAACAGCGCGCTGGTAACCGGTTCGTCTGTGGACAGCCGGGTCGCCTCCTGGGCTGCACTGGTGCTGATCTTACTGTAAGATGATGTAATGTTTTGGGACGGTTTGAAATAGCAGTCCTCTACACCTCAGTGCACCTCAGACAGCGCAGAGGGGTAAAGACCCTGTCCGAGTTACCCCTGCCCCGTGGGCACATGCAGTCTGGCGTCCTCTGGGTTTTCTCTGCTCGTGGAACAAACTGAGGACAAACTTCACGCTTCAGCGCCTTTAGTTCGCCTTTAAACCCAGAGTTGGACGTTAGGCGGCGCCCTAGACTAGTTTAACCA
Source organism: Brachyhypopomus gauderio (assembly GCF_052324685.1). Lineage (NCBI taxonomy): Eukaryota > Metazoa > Chordata > Actinopteri > Gymnotiformes > Hypopomidae > Brachyhypopomus > Brachyhypopomus gauderio. Next base: position 13,588 of record NW_027507122.1, read on the forward strand.
CGGAGATGATCGTGGAGCCTTCAGGGGGCAGTGGTGGATCGCTTTATAGGAAACATTCCTTCAGATGATTTCCATTTTCGTCCTTCTGCTAAGAGGAACAGTGTGAGTTTCACATGGAGAAGTGCGAAATCAACTTTGATAGGGGTTTTATTTACGCCCGTGAACTAATAACCTCCCAAACGTCTTCACTCAGTAACAGCGACGCAGCTCGTCGAGTAAAACACGATTAGAAACTTACTAACCACTTGTTGAATGTTTTGAACGTGCCAGACATTATTTGCAGATTCCTGAGTCACGACATTATCAGATCGAGTTCACTTTAATTGCATAATAGTTATGAAAACAGCTACCTGTCGCTTCTGCTTCTCACACGGGTCCAAATGATTATGGGACCTTTGTGGTCCACGTTACGTTTATTACACTGAACGTTTACACAGAGTTGGAGCGGCACAGTCGCTTTGTGTTGACTACAGGAGTGCACAAACTCTCCAACACTTTTACAGTAGTAAAGATCTTATGACATATTGTAAAGTTCTTATGATATAACTCCTGGATTGTGCAGCAGCGCGAGCGTTTTGAAGCACGCTGCAGTGTGCATGCGGCGCGGCGCGTGCTGTGTGTGCGTGAACAGATGTGCACAGCGCAGCTCTGGAGTTCTGGTAGCGCTCGCGCTCCGTCAGGTCCAGTGCGCGCGCGCTCCCCTGGCAGCGGCGCGAGGAGGCGCGTGCACTGTGACCAACGAGGCTGCGGCTGCAAGCCCCTCCCTGCGCGCGCCCCGCGCCCCGGTCATATATGCAGGCGCGGCGCCCGCTCAGCTACTCTGGTTCGGCACCGCACGGAGGGAGACGACCGGCACCGACACACCAGCAACTTTTTTATATGCGTTTAATCCGGGATTTGTCCTCGACTCCGTCTGTCCGCGCGACTCCGCCAACTCACGAGCTGCCCGCGCGCACTCCGGGATCTCGGCAGGTCTTCAAATGAAAGATCTACTGCGGCTTAAAACTCCACCAGACATGTCTGCGACCATCTTGTCCACCTTCTACGACATCGAAATGCTCTACAAGGTAAAGTTCAGATGTTCAGATGATCTTGAGGAGGTTCCGCTGCTGCGGGTCTCGTGCGTTAACGTCTCGGGCGCGTGCGCCACAAACTTAAGCGTGCCAAATTTATTTTTGCAGGAAACTTGTTGCGTTGTTTGATAACTTTTAAAACGGTTACATCCCGTAAGTTGTAGATATAAGAGTGCGGGGCTCCTGTAAGCGCGTGTTTGCACTTCTAACTTTATTCCCCCCCCCCCCAGCAGGAGAAAAGCCTCAACATGAACACGATCCACCTCAACAGCATGTTGGATAAGAGAGCCGTGGGAGCCCCGGTCACGGCGCCCAACATCTCCAACATCTCCACCACCTGCTCCTTCACGCCAGGATTGTTCCGCCGCAACTCCAGCAGCGACTCGGTGACCAACAGCAACACGTACCAGGCGGGTCCATACAGCACCGCCAAGGAGAGTCCGGTGTCCGCCAGCACCGCCATCATGAACAAGGAGAACCGGTTTCGGGACCGCGCGTACAGCGAGAGCGGCCAGCAGGCCCTGCAGCAGAAGCCCGGAGCGCAGATCAACTCCACCCGCTACAAGACGGAGCTGTGTCGGCCCTTCGAGGAGAACGGAGCCTGCAAGTACGGAGAGAAGTGCCAGTTCGCGCACGGGTACCACGAGCTGCGCAGCCTGTCCCGACACCCCAAGTACAAGACGGAACCGTGTCGCACCTTCCACACCATCGGCTTCTGCCCCTACGGCCCGCGGTGCCACTTCATCCACAACGCCGAGGAGCGCCGGCCCGCCCCGGCCAACGCCAACGTCCCGTCCGAACCGCGGGACCTGTGCGCCTTCGCGCCGCGGGACGTGGGCCAGCACGCGGGCGCGTTCCGGGCCAGACCCCGGCTCCACCACAGCCTCAGCTTCTCGGGCTTCTCCAACCACCGCGGACTGGACCCGGCCCACGGCGACAGCCCCACCTCCCGCACGCCTCCTCCACCCTGCTCCTCCTCCTCCTGCTCCGCCAGCTTCTACGACGACGCGCCGTCGCCCGACTCGGTTCCGTGCGCCAACAGCGCCTTCCAGTTCCCGGGCCGGGACCTGGCGGGGCTGCTCACCCCGCTGGCCGTGCACACGCCGGGCGGCTACGGCGGCCGGTCCAACGGCGCTCACTACGGAACCGTGCAGGCCGCGGCGGGCCCCCCCTCCCCGCCCTACGACCTCACACACCTGCAGTGTCTGCGGCGCCTGGCGGAGTCGCCGGTGTTCGACTCGCCCCCCAGCCCGCCCGACTCCCTCTCGGACCGGGACAGCTACGCCAGCGGGTCCATCAGTTCCTCCGGGAGTCTCAGCGGTTCCGAGTCGCCAAGTTTGGACGCAGGGAGACGTTTGCCAATCTTCAGCAGGCTGTCGATTTCTGATGATTAAAAGGTGTGTGTGTGTGTGTGTGTGTGTGTGTGTGTACACACAACGGGATTTTGCCCTCTTTGTTTTCTTTAATGGACTCGGAGGAGTTGAGATTACAAAAGTACCGCTATAAAGAAAACATCATGGACGTGTAGAGTTGAACAGACTTCATATCCAGGGAGGTGGACCATCACACCCTCACATGGCATTAGTTTCATGGTGTTTGGTTTTTCTCCTGCTATGAACGTGGATCTCCACCGAAGTCATTCCAGCGGTGACCTTGTGCTGCGGCTCTTTCCTTCATCACACCATCGCGTCCCCGAGACGCTTCTCGTGTCCCAAGACTTTCGGACGCGGAAAAAAGAGCGGTTTAAGATTTTCCTCCATCCTACCAAGAATATGCCTTGACGAGTATCAAGTTTGCAAAGTAGCTTAATGTATGCGCTTCTGAAAACTTAAAAGAAACTTCCATTCCAAAAGTTTAACCAGTTTCACAGCGCCACCCAGTGGTTTGGTTTGGTTGGTTGGTGTAGTTTGTTGCTTTGTTGAAGCACTCTTGTTCGGTTTGTTGGGAAATCACTGCTGATGGTTGAATATATATTTTTTTAGCTGTTTTGAGTGATTACATAGCAGTACATAACTGGCTATGAACTATTTAACTTATTTATTATCTTGTGAAAAAGTATAGGCAACATTGGTAATTGTGTCCATACTGTATTTATCAAGTATGTTGAAGCAATAGATCTATATTCTTTTATTATGTTTAAATTATGATCGCCATTATTAATCTACATTAAAGTGGAGTGTATGTTCTTTTCACAGTAATATATTTTTTGTTTGGTCTTTTGTAACTTCACTTTGTTATTTTATTGTAAATGAGTAAAAAAAAAAAAAAAAAGCTTAATTTAAGAGATTGTATGTGATATTTATTTCATTAATTTTGTTTCCTTGTTTACGTTCATTAAAAAAACGATTTGGGCGATTTGCCGTTTGTTGGGAAGTTGCTTGTGGAAGACGTTTTTTTTTTCCTCCCTGGTCTCTTCCGTGTCCCTTTGACCTATGTGTATAGAATGTATAAACTGTGGATGTCAACACCGTCCAAACCATTAGGGTTTTTTTGTTTGTTTGTTTTTTGTTTTAGAAGGCAGCCTTTAAGTGACAAAGATCCCAAGTAAATAAATTAACCAAAAAGTATTTTCCCCTCCTCCTTTTTGTTCTAATGCACAGAGTCAGGTTAGGTCTCCTACTGTGTGCTTTGAGAATGTAGCAGTTCAAGGCCCCAGTATTATTACGTAGTGCCTACGGGGTCCACCATCTTACACGCCTTACAATTAACCAAATAAAGTATTTTCATACTTATTGTTTTACACAAAAGGAGTTGAATGTAGTTTTGAATTTTTAAAAACTTTTTATTCCCTCAGAAGGTTGTTACCACTTATCAAGAGAGGGTCTTGGATCAACTTTAGTGTCCCTTTCCCATTCCTCTAGACATGCAGGACTTGTTTCATTCTCTCGGTTGCCTTTGATATGATAATGGTCTGAGTATTCCAAGCTTGCTGGATGGAGAAAAGATTGAATCCATTTTGTTTGTACATAGCAGGTACCGGGGTGGGCACTGTGTACCTTTTCTTGACTACTTTATCAGAAGTAAAGCTTTTTGAATGTAATTTAAAAACCGACAAAAAAGATGACAAGTTGTAACGTTTTTTGGGGGAGTCAGTTCACTACAAATTGCGTGTGAGACTTTTAACTTTGTACTGTACATTTTTGTAGTTCTCCCAATAAAATTATTTTGGAAAAAAAAAAAAAAGGTTTTCTGGAATGTGTTCCATGTGAATGACATTGAAGGCCCATAATGCCACATCGCCCTTCGTGGCAGATTTATCACACGCCATCATTCCTCCTGGAAGGAGCCGCAAGTGGCCCATATCTGTAATGGTGTCCTCTCTCCTTCTCTCTTGTCTCTCCTGTCTGGGTTTCTTACTTTCTCATGTCTCAGTGTCTCTCATGACCACCCTACGCACGTAGGTAGGAAGTATAGTTTTGACACCTTGGGCTAAGCTAATAAGTGCTTGCAGATGTAGGTTATAGGTTGTAATCTTTACTTGAAAAATAATGCATTAGATTGCTAAAATAATTATGCTTGTCAAATAAATCTGGCAGAGATCTTAGGTTTTAAGATGATTACTTGGGCCAAGAGGGGACCATTAAAATTCATTATGCATTTGCAGTCTGTATTATCTTAAGACTCCATATTTTAAATCATGAAAGGTTAATATAAAATCACAAATCTACTGGAGTTAATTTAATATGAAGCTAAATTATGACTTACAGAAAAGCACATGCTCTTGATGTCTGTTCTGAAGCATTGAAGCATCTATAACTTGTGTAAGTGTTGGTGTACATCAGTCATTTCCTGTTTAAACATGCTGTAAGAATTGCATTCCAGGACTGAAGCCCTTGGGTCCTGGTTTGGAAGGCGTGGCTCTGAGCTTGGTCACTACGGCAATACAGTTCAGTCAGGTAGTTAGGAGCAATCTGAGAATTAACCCCGTGTTCCCTCTTTCAGAGACATCAAGCCTAACCTGCCTAATTTCAATTGTACATTTGATTAGCTATCACAACCAGGAAGACATTAAGAAAATAAAAGGCCGGAATCCATCTAGTGTCGAGAGTTCATTGCAAGATAAAGAGACGTGATAAAATAGCCAAGCAAATATTTACAGAGTCCTGCTGCATTTCATAATGGAGTGTTAATCTCGGAACACAGTGAGTAGCACTGAGACAGCAACGTTTGTATGTATCTTTGTGTGTGTGTGTGTGTGTGTGTGTGTAGGATAGTTATTACTTTATTTTGCATCCATATTGTCAAAATGCGGCACATATTTAAAGCCAGACTAAAACACATCTATTAGTTGGGTTTTGTGAGCTTAAACGTGTGTGTGTGTGTGTGTGTGTGTGTGTGTGTGTGTGTGTATTTGTTAGTGTGTTCATGGACTAAAGCTCATACAATGAGAGGAAACACTCTCAACCTCTGATTATGGCAGGAAGAGCCCAGTTCTTCAGCCACACACCACTTCCAGCTCTCTGCTGTTTTTGTCCTTTTTTTTTATTTTTACGAGAGCTCTGAGCTCCGTTCAGCTACTGGAAGTTTCTATTTGTGCCACAGGACTTTCCTGAGGACCAGCAGGGTTCCTGCAGAGCTACAGCCGTGCTCGGCCCAACGGGCCTCGACGTGGCCCGGCGCGTGGAACCCGTGGAACTGGTTTTGCTGACTACAGTCCAGGAACCAAACCATGAGGCCTGAAGTTATGACTCTGCACATGTCCTGGGGAAAACCCTGGAATTCCTGTTCGCAACTGGAAACCAGTGCCACTTTATGTTCACCGAGGTACGGAGCGGACATTTCTGGATGAGCGTGAGGTTTTCCATTTGTGATGTACACTTCTTTTACAAAGTCACAGCCACTTTAGGCCCGAATGTTTAATATACCAGGACGTGACGGCATACCATATTTTGTATGCTAAGAGGGCCACTCTGTTCCTCGCTCTTTTTACGCCTCACAAATATTTACGCATCGTGTGCATGAGGTCAATGTTTACGGGCATTCGGCCCTGGGACCAGCACGTTGATGACATCTATAAATGGTAGAACACGCCCGGCGGCCTCGGTGTGTGTATGTCTGACCCTCCACTTCCTCTCTCGTCCTTCAGTTTATTAACACTGTCTGCATGCACCGTGTTCAGCACTCTGTACACACGGAGGAATATTTTCACTCAGGCAGTAAGACAGGCAGCCTGCTCCAATCTAGCCTTCCCCAACAGTTACAGCTTATCCCGCACGGTTGACCTGAACTACATATGTGCATCTACACACAACATCCAGACATCCAGACACTCAACATACACACAGTATATATGCGATACACGCATATTTTCATCTAATTGGACCTTATTTCTTATGTACTGGTTATTAGTCAGTACTATGCTGACTGTTTCAGTGCTTCAGAACACTGCTGTAAACCTGCTGTGAAGCTACTACGCGTAATGGTCTGTATCCACAGGCCTGTTCTTTCCCACAGTTGCTCGTTTGTGTCTCTGTTCGAAACCTCCGACAGAGTCAGAGCTGGTATTTCCTTCTTTCCTTGGTAACTCCTCTATTCCTTAAATCAGTTTTCCTTCCTCTTCACCATTGTCTTTGAGCGAGCTGCTTCCAGTAAGGGTGCTCGGGCTGATGGATGGGTCCAGGGCCCGGGGGGGAGGGGGTGTGTGCAGGAAACGGGGCAAAACCACGGGGTGAGTCAGGCTCTTGACCCAGACTCTCGTCTACCAGCAAACATGCGCAAGTCGACACAGCGGCTGTTGTCTGTGCGAAGAGTCGTACGTCACGCTTACTGAGCCAGAGACAGTGCGGATCGCATGATTCCTGAGATGTTTGCTGTGCTCACACACACACATATATACCTACAGAAGGCCAAACAAGCCTTCTGTGTCTATGTGTGTTTGTGTTTGTCTGTAGGCTGTGTGTGTATGTGTCTGTGTGCATTTGTGTGCATGTGTTGCAAAAGAGCTTTTGTTTGCCTGGGTGTGACTTTGCCAGGTGATAAAGTGTTTGAGTTCTAATGAAACTAAAGGTGTAACCAGGTGTGTGATCCGTCAATACTGCAGTGACCCTGACCCTGACCTTGACCCTGACCCTAACGCTAACCCTAACATTTCTGCAGTGCCACAGGACACAGCACCCTCTAAATACTGCTCTTTTTCCAAACCCCCTGATTTAACCCAGAGTGACTGAAGTGAATCGATCACCACAAGAATGACCTCAGTCCAATGTCCTGCTATGGGCTCTACGAGACCTCTGTCAGGTCATCAGGACTCTCAGGACTGTTCTTCTCACATCCGCTTCAATGGGACTAGCACACTGGCAACAGCATAGCAGTGCGGACAGGACACGCCAACATTACTGCCACCGCATTATGGAATAAATACACAAGACCCAAATGCACAACAACACGATTTACAGTGTGTACATAAGTAACATTAGGGATAAATAACACTGGTGCACACACTGGCTCTCCTGGAAACACTCACACATATTCACGGGACTATAAAACGGTGCTGGGGATCAGGGCTGGAAGTGGCAGCCTTATTTGAAGCTGTTTAATGTCCGTGTTTACCCTGCCTGCGTCTTGGCAGCCGGCGAGCCCATGACTCTCTCTGCGTTTGCGTTATTACTAAGTAAACACTTTACCGCCCCGATGCGAAAGTCCCGAACGCAGCTACTTTACAAGTGAGTGTCTGCACATGCGCAGCGGCGTGTTTGAGCGTGTGATTGTGTGCACGTTTCTTTGTCTTTGTGTATGAATGTATTTATACTTGTGTACAACAAAGTAACAACATAATCACCGTGCGTGTTTATACTGTACAAACAGCAGAACAAACAGTGGACATCATGTGGTCTGCATGCTCCTTGAACTCTGACCTATATTGAGAGGTTGGTGGGTTCCCGTGGCGGATATTATTCTGAGGGACGGGCGACACTGTGGCGGGACACACGCTGGAGGAACCGTGGGTTTAGAAGAGCCGCTCGCTTGTGTTCTCACTCACGACAAGATTTCACCGAGTGCTGTCCAATCCTAGACCTTGCTGCTAAGGTCGGGTGGGGTGTGTGTGTGTGTGTGTGTGTGGGGGGTGGGGGGGTGTTCTGGGAAAGAGTGTTTGTGTGTTAGATGGATCACAAGCTCAGACTCCAAATCTCCACTCAGCTATCACTGTGTGTTGGTCTCTTCTGTAGTCCTGTTCTCTTCCATATCAATGTTTTGGTTTTAAAATCTGAGAATTTCGAGGAGTGTGTCTGTTGTTTGTGCCTGATCAGTGCGTAGTACAGAGAGACCTTTACCTAACAGTTAAGACAGAAAGACTGCAGGAGAGAGGGAGGGAGAGAGATGGATGGGAAAGAAAGAGTGAGAGTGAGGGAGAGTTAGAGAAGGAGTTGGAAAGAGAGAGAGAGAGAAGAGTGTGTGTGAGAGAGAGAGTTAGACAATGAGGGGGGAGAGGGAGGGAGAGTTAGAGAGAGAGAGAGAGGTGGGGGGGGGTCGCTGTGAGGCTCTGAATACCCAGCCCGCACCCTTAAAAGCCCAGCTAGCTAAACTAGATAACACCTTGTAAAAGATTGAGCTAGAGTGGTATCTTTAAATAAGCTCTGTCCTGTCAACACACACACGCACATACACAGAGGCCCAAACACCCCACAAATAAACTCCTATCTTGCAGTCAGAACACACCCTATGCTCTGACATACAAACACACCCTCCAAAAACAAAATACAATACACATGCTCAAATATTCAGCCCACACACACACACAAGAATGTACAAACAACCCATATTTTTTTCTTTATATTATTGCACTTCTATTTGGAATAGTGCGAAACATGCACACATATTATAGCGTGCAGCGCACATTTAATGTGCTGTGATCCTGAGCTAATATGGTCAGACCTGCACATACACGTGTGTGTTTAAGCGTCTTTAAACCACCTCATGTAGTCACACGTTACATGCTCTGACATGCACACACAGTGTATGATCCAGATATGAATGTCATATTCCTCATTACCTACGAGTCCTGCAGCAACTCAAAGCCACTGCATCAGAAGTTCAGGCTTTGATGATTCATAATTTGGCGTGTGACACATTTACATTTTCCCAAAATCGGAACATTAGTCCCTTTGACTTTGTTTCCCGCCGGACGCTGCGTGAGAACAACAGTGTGTTGCGTTGCTATGGTGCTAAATGTTCAGCCTGCGCTCTGCCTGACGGGCGTGATGCGTCTAGCCTGTACGCTGCTGTGGCCCAGTGTCCTTGTGAGAGGTGGTGACTCTCACTCAGTGACTATCACCCCCCCCTCCTCCCACACAACCAGAGCCCACCTCTGCTATGCAGTCATCAATGAGTCCTTCACTGGTCATGTGACCAGGCAGGGTACCAGAGGCCGCATAGATAGTCTTTATGCTGAATCTAAGGTGGGTCATTCATGAAGGAGACCTCGACAGCTCTTTACTGACTGTGTGTGTGTGTGTGTGTGTGTGTGTGTGTGTGTGTGTGTGTGTGTGTGTGTGTGTGTGTGTGTGTGCTTGTACAGTATCTGTACCTTACTGACTCCCAGTGATGGGGTAAACAGACCTCTCTCTGTGCGCTCATGCTGCTCTATGCTTATTTACGCTGTTGACAAAAACACACACAAACACAAAGCAAGCTCACACTTCTTCTAGTGTTGATCGCAATAGAATTAGCAGGTAGTTTCATACTGGGTTGAACAAAGGTCACTTCCTGCATACTCTTATCTGCAAATGTCCTCAATAGATTGTACACATATCGTAGCACCCACACGCACTGAGAAAGTGGGTCTTACACACGTATAAACACACACACAAGAACACATTCACCTGACCTAGATGGTGCATCGAGATTATATTTAGCTGATGTTAGATAATTTGCCTTAACAGGACAGTCTGCACAAAACCACGTCAACCTCTGAAAGACACGTAGATGTGTAGTGGTGCTGTTTGGGTCTCAGGGGACCAGAGAAGAAAACCAACTTGCAGGTGTCTGCTGATTCTTGTGGAGGGACATGAGTTTCACAGAAGGACGTCCTGCACCTCACGTACGCGGGGTAATCCATGGAGGAACACAAATCTGTAGGTGACGTCACAAAGCTTCATGCGTGTTTGTCCTGAGACGGGCAGGTCTGCCCAGGCGAGGCGCTCGGGCCCTCAGGACTGGGACGGACTGTGGCTGGTGAGTAGCACTGAGACATGAGGTCTGAGTCTGTGAGATCTGTCTGCTAGATCCACCCCACTGTCACCCAGATACACCCCCTCTCACCCAGATACACCCCACTGTCACCCAGATACACCCCCTCTCACCCAGATACACCCCACTCTCACCCAGATACACCCCCTCTCACCCAGATACACCCCACTCTCACCCAGATACACCCCCTCTCACCCAGATACACCACACTCTCACCTAGACCCCCCCCCCCCCCCCCTTCATACCTCCATCTCAAAGAGCAGAAGTGAAAGGTGGCGATTCCCCCCCCCAGATACCAAATGTGATTGGACAGCTGTGGTTTAGCCTTCAGCCATTTCAGGCCTGGCTTCTCCTTTCCCCCTGGTACCTGGTGTTTATGGGCAAAGTGTTGCATAAATTGTTTATGAAAATGACCCAGGTTTCATGTCTGGAAATATATGGAGTATTTCATGAGTGGTAGAGAGCTTCAGAGGCTGTTAGTTGACTCAAATTCCTGTCAAATAGCGGCAATAGAAGAGTTATATTCACAGAGGCAGTTTCCACTGCTGAGAATTTACATCATTTTTTATTCAGCATTAAAGAGGAAAAACAAACTCTACTTTTTTGATGGGGACTTAATGAGATGGAGTTTCTGTGACGGAGAGTGTGTGTGTGTGTGTGTGTGTGTGTGTGTGTGTGTGAGAGAGAGAGAGTGTGTATGTGAGGTAAAGATAGATGTAGTGCAAGCAGGTTGTATTGCAGTGCTTAGTCTCTACCTGTCTCTCTGTACCTGCCTGTGTCTGTCGTTATACCACAGGCCTTGGGACGGTTTGATTTCATATATGGAGATAAACCGTTTCCATGCTAATGTGAAATGTAGGAGAGGTACACAAGATATCCGTCAAGTAAGATCTCATGGTTTCTCTCTGTTCCCTCCCCTTCTCTCTCTCTCTCGCTCTCTCTCTCTCTTTCTCTCTCTCTCTTTCTCCCTCCCTCTCCCACTTCCCTCTCCTTCCCCCTCTCTCTCCTTCTCTTCCTCCTCCTCCCTTCCTCATCTCTCTCATGTATCCATGAATACGTATTTTGACACTGACCTATATTTCTCCTGTCTTTGCAGAGGTGGAGCAGACAGGTGGAGCAGACAGACAGGTGGAGCAGGCAGACAGGACAATCAAGGTCCTCAAAATTGCTTCCCTCCGTGTGCCGCACACCTTCTAATGAGGTTGTACTCACACCTGGCACAACAAGTTTGCCCTGTGGCTCCACCTCCCATCACAGACGGGACAGTGGAACAGGACGTGAATCAGCAGCGTCCCGCAGGGGCCGGCGGGTCCTGTCTGCTGGCAGGTATGAAGACTTCGTTCTTCATGGGTGTCTCGTACGCAGCTCAGTCCCACGTCATGCACAAGCTGCCATTGTGTGGCCTGCATCTGTTTTGATTAGCCTTTTATTTTCCAGCTTTCAAGAAATTATTAGGATTATTATGGGCTGTTGGTGAAAATGCTGAAGTAAAAGCCATTTAGAATTTAGAGAGAACCGCAACGCTCTCCGGTTAACAGCCCACGCTGTTCGATAATTAAGTTCAGAGTCACTTGCCAAAAGTTTCCAGTCAGTGAATCTCATGAAAGAAACATTTTAACATTTTAATGTGTCACGAACGTTGAACCAGCGGCTCCCAGCCGTGGCTGCCAGACACCCCTGCTCAGCCTGCGAGCGTCCTGGCCCCTGTGTGGGGTCAGCGGTGCGGCCCCTCACGCTACGGGTTCGTATACATGCTGACCTCCGAGGCCACTGAGGGGCCAACACAGCGCGCCGGGCACCCTCGACAGGCTGGGGTGTGACTGACCACTGCAGAGCTGCAGGGAGGAGGAAGAGGAGAGGAAGAGGAGAGGAAGAGGAGAGGAAGAGGAGAGGAAGGCAGCTATCCCGAGCTCACTTGCGGACAGTTCCACACTGGCCAACGGTTCTGGAAAGCTTTGCCACCTCAATCTGTCACTGGCCTGCAGGTATGAGTGTGTGTGTGTGTGTGTGTGTGTGTGTGTGTGTGTGTGTGTGTGTGTGTGTGTGTGTGTGTGCGTGTGTGTTTGTGTGTGTGTGTGTGTGTGTGACCTATTATGCCATGTGCTGCTGACTAAAGCACTTCTGTCGTTGAAGGAGGAGTGTGTGGTGATATGAATATCTCCATCACTCCCTTTGCTGTAACAATATAATGACTCAGTGCATGACGAGTGACTGATTGCTGTTTAACCGTTCTACATACCATTATATCTCTCCCTCACACACCCTTACACACACATGCTCACACAGACACACACACAAACACGCATATGAGAGCCAGGTGTCTAACATATGGAAGCACCTCGAAACATCTGTAGGAGCAGTAGATTCAGACGGAGAGCTGTTAGACACCTCAACTTTATAGTCTCTATCCCTCCTAGTTCCACATTAACTAGGGAACCTCCCTCGGCACAGCAGGGACCGGCCTCACACCCTCCGAGCTTCAGCGTTTGCTCTGTGGGTCTTCTCACACCCTGTAAGCCCTTTCCAGCCATAATCACACACACATGCAGGTCTGTGTAAATCTGGGACCCAACAGCTGTTTGTTAACCTGTGTTATGGGGACCAGAAACTGAGAACCGTTACAAAGAGCCCCGCCAGCCCCCGACTATGAACCCACATGATTCTTGTTCCTCTGTCTCCTCCACCAGCTCTGCAAGGCTCGCTTGGAGATCCACAGATGAAGACAACAGAACAGTTGGAGCAGAGGATTCCACGAAGCCTGCTCTCTTCTCCTGGAAGGGACATTCATGTCTGAGGAGCCCTGTGGTACCCTGCATGCACCCTGCCGACCGAGGGGGTTTATTTTGGTCTGGACGCAACGCCAGAAGAAGCCTGAAGAGGTGAATCAGGGCAGGAAGTGATGGATGTAGATAGATAGATAGATAGATAGATAATTAATTGATCCCAGAGGGAAATTCCTGAAGGTGGACGTGGGATTTGAACCCCTGTAGCTCCTGCCCTTTGCTTCTAATTGGAAGAATGTGGCTCAACACGTTGAGCTACTTGAGATGTGATGGGCAGGGATGGTGTAGGGTGGTATTGGGTGGTGTTGGGTGGTGTAGGGTGGTGTTGGGGACAGATAGAAGCCGAGGCTTTTGTTTGAGTGTGACTGTGTCCCCATGACGGCCATCATGTTTATGCAGAAGGTGATATGGCCATGTGCGAACCTCAGCAGTCTATGATGTATTCAAGACCTCCATCTCTCTCTCTCTCTCTCTCTCTCCCTCGCCCTCACACTGAGTGATTTCTGCAATCATTCTCCTTCGTGGGACGTTTGTTTGGTTTCGTCTGGGTTATTTTCATTGTTTGCTTACTCTGCACTGCCGCTGGTGTTTGGCTGTTTACAAGCCGTTTGTGATCTGTGGGCAGCCCAGACCGGGCTTTGGACCGGGTGTCAGACCCTCCCACACTGTGCCCGGGTTGGTTCCTGCACGTCCACACATACACTCTATGGTGATGAAGTAATGGACCGATCGTGCATTAGTCAAGACAGTCTGTGGCAGGAACGAACCCTCGATCTTCTGTCCTGTAAATCAAAAGACATTTTATTGTCCCATTCATTGCTATGATAGTACATAGCAATAAAAGACTTGAATCATTGAAGGAAATAGTGACCCATTCAAGACATAGGGCACATCTAATTGGCCTAACTATCTGAGATTTACCCTTGGAAATGCCCTTGGCACACTGGCCAAGCTCACAGAACCCATTCAATAGACCAAACTCACAGAACCCATTCAGTAGACCAAACTCACAGAACCCATTCAATAGACCAAACTCACAGAACCCATTCAATAGACCAAACTCACAGAACCCATTCAGTAGACCAAACTCACAGAACCTATTCAGTAGACCAAACTCACAGAACCCATTCAGTAGACCAAACTCACAGAACCCATTCAGTAGACCAAACTCACAGAACCCATTCAATAGATGAAACTCACAGAACCCATTCAGTAGACCAAACTCACAGAACCCATTCAGTAGACCAAACTCACAGAACCCATTCAATAGACCAAACTCACAGAACCCATTCAATACAGTCACTTGCTTTATTTGCTCGAATCATGTGACATTATTTCTTTATAATGAATGTGGCAAACCAGCAAGTGAAATGAGGACAACGCTGTTGAAAACGCCAGACACGGAACTTGATAATAAACATGAAAGCAGGCCAGGAGTACATGATGTTACCAGGCTTTTTACTGCCTGACACAAGAAGCTTTTATTTCTATTCCCTGGGGTGGAGTCTATAGAAAACAACAAGTGCTTCTTCCTTAAATGCTGCCACTCTGATCGCTGTCAATCAATACCCTGCACACACACAGAGAGATAATAATACAGGCGCTATATTAAACAAGCTTTAAAAGGGGACCTGCAAGCGGTGAATCACTCTCCTGTTCCAGGTTGGGTGTCTGTACCAGCCAAACGTCTGAGCAGACTCACAGGAACCTTTGTAGAAAAACATGTTCCAGTATGCGGAACAAAACAAAGAGGCTATAAAGAACGTGGAAGATTGCTTTATTTTTTTTCCTTGTAACCAGCTTTGTCTTGATAACTGCTTGAGAGACAACAGGAATCCAGCCAGGAGGTCAGATCAGATGAAACATAAAGGGAAAACACACACACAAACAAGAAAAAAGGGTGCCTTTTCATTAAAATCTGTGCAAATTGAGTTTTGATTTAATAAGGGGTTTGAACAGATCGTCCATGTTGATATTTAAAAACATGAAAAACATTCAACAATAAGCTACTTTAGTGACATTGTATAAGTAAAAATTATAAAGGAGTTGTGATAGGAGTTCTGGATAGTCCATGGCTTGGTCGTGATCAGTGTGCCATGGTGATTTGTATAACAGCAGCACCAAATCTTCGTATTTACTGAAAATTGTGTGAGTCAGAGGGAAGCAAGTTGTGAAATAAATTGTGAAATAAGTGTTTAAGTTGCCTGAACACTCCCCTTAATATCAGAGTGCACACACACACACACACACACACACACACACACACACACACACACACACACACACACACACACAGGATTGTGCACAGCTACGTGAGTCACTGGCATGTGTATCTGCACTGAGAACAGTACATTCTGAAACAAACCTGCAACATCATACAACTTCAACCCATCGTGCATGAGAACCCCCCCCTCCCCCCCTCCCACAGATTTCCTGTGTCTGGGTGTACGTACATGTGTGCGAGGTGGTCCAGTGGGCGGAGTCAAGGACAGACAGCTGGGAGACAGAGATTGATTTCATTGTATCAGGGTATAGTGATGGTGAGAATCTGCTCCAAAAGCTGAATCCTCAGGGCCAATACTTGTGATCATGTTTGTTTTTTAGCCTCTAGACTGTACAGACCGAGTGAGCCATTTACAGTCATGTCATTAAGTTGTTAAGTTGTAATTTTAGTTAAAGGAGCTGCAGTTATATTGGGCAACAAAAGCAGTGTGACAACTTTTGTGACAACCATTAATACAGACGGAGAAGATACATGAATACAGATCCTTTAAAGAACGGTGAAGATACATTAATACAGATCCTCTAAAGAACGGTGAAGATACATGAATACAGATCCTCTAAAGAACGGAGAAGATACATGAATACAGATCCTCTAAAGAACTGTGAAGATACATGAATACAGATCCTCTAAAGAACGGTGAAGATACATGAATACAGATCCTCTAAAGAACGGTGAAGATACATGAATACAGATCCTTTAAAGAACGGTGAAGATACATGAATACAGATCCTCTAAAGAACGGTGAAGATACATGAATACAGATCCTTTAAAGGGCAGTGAAGATACATGAATACAGATCCTCTAAAGAACGGTGAAGATACATGAATACAGATCCTTTAAAGAACGGAGAAGATACATGAATACAGATCCTTTAAAGAACGGAGAAGATACATGAATACAGATCCTCTAAAGGGCAGTGAAGATACATGAATACAGATCCTCTAAAGAACGGTGAAGATACATGAATACAGATCCTTTAAAGAACGGTGAAGATACATGAATACAGATCCTTTAAAGAACGGTGAAGATACATTAATACAGATCCTTTAAAGAACGGTGAAGATACATTAATACAGATCCTCTAAAGGGCAGTGAAGATACATGAGTACAGATCCTTTAAAGAACGGTGAAGATACATGAATACAGATCCTTTAAAGAACGGTGAAGATACATTAATACAGATCCTTTAAAGAACGGCGAAGATACATTAATACAGATCCTTTATAGAACAGACAAGATACATTAATACAGATCATTTAAAGGACAGTGAAGATACAGTAAAGGTGAAACACATAAACACTCCCATCTCAAAAACAGCACCTGTGTGTGTGATGAGGCAGGTTCTCTCGCTCTCTCTCTCTCTCTCTCTCTCTCTCTCTCTCTCTCTCTTTCTCTCTCTCTCTCTCTCTCTCACTCTCTCTCAGTCTCTCTCTAAGGGTAAAGTCTATTCAGTTCCCTATTTTGATCCAACGAATAATGATACATGCGCATCAGCAGGGTGGATGAGTTTGCACAACTGCACAAATAAAAACTGTTCGGATTTCACATTTAACAGACCTCTGTGCCTCTGTCTCACTGTGTCTCTCACTGTGTCTATCTTTCTGTCCCACTCTCTCTCACTCTGTCATTCTGTCTATTGCTGTCTCTCTCTCTCTTTTCCGGCCTGGTGGAGGTCCAGTCAGTGTCAGGACTCACGGTATGAGGGTACAGTATGAATCCTAGTGAAGACCTTGGCATGTTGCAAGTGAGGACCAAAGCCAAACAGGAAACGCACACAGGCACTGCTTTATTAACCAATCAGCACTTATTACATCACAGAGCCAGCCAGCGCCAGTCATTGGTTGGTCGCGGCAGGGTTGCAGCTGACACGCGGAGGCTGTGCTGTTCAAACGCGAGATGCTCAGAGCTGGACCTGTGTGAGAGCAGCCCAGCTGAGGATGGAGAATCAGACAGACTGTCAGAGAAACGGGCCGAGGGCCGTCTGGCCCCATAACTGCAGTCAGACCCACATGTCCAGTTCAACAGATAAGACAGACTTCCTCTCTCTGTTGTCATGTGATCATTAATCTTCTCTGATGCAGTGGCACATGGAATCAGTGTGGATAATCATCACAGTTTTGGCCGACACTGTGAAAAACTTGGTTTGGTTGATACTAATGAAATGTGAATCACCCTCCCCGGGTCATGAGGACACTCTCAGGAAGCCATATAGATATATGCACTCACTCACACACACACACACACACACACACACACACACACACACACACACACACACACACACACACACACACACACACACACACACACACACACACATTATTTAGTAGAAATACTCAAGCCAGTGAAACGTCTCTTTAATCAGCACACAAACTGAATTCGAATAAGGCATCATTTCAGAGCTAAGCTGGTTCTCCAACACTGCAGCTGCATTTCTTATGGTAAATATGTAATAGGAAGCGGAATATTACACCATAGTGCTTAAGTGCACCTTTGTTTGTATTGATTTTCAAATATGTCATTACATTTAAAACATAATACACCAAATACACTGTAGTACACTGTAATGTTTTAAAAACTTTCTATAACACCCTGAAGTAAAAAAGATTCAGTCTATGTAGCATGGCTACTAAGCTTAGCGTAGCGCACACCTGCTTGAAACTGTGTGTGTTTGAGCACATCTGACTTTTTCACCACTTTGTTTGCCTGCTGTATGAGTCATTGTCACAAGACCCTGCCACACACACACACACACACACACACACACACACACACACACACACACACACACACACACACACACAGGGAGGTGGCCTGACCAAAGTAGTTGCTCGTCAGTACTGTGTATGGAGCCATTAGAGCAGATGTTGCTGGCTCAGACCCAGCAGACAGGGGGCGCTGTGTGGCACTGAGGGGTGCTGTCTAGTGCTGAGGGGCGCTATGGGGTGCTGTGGGGTGCTGAGGGGTGCTGTGGGGTGTTATGGGGTGCTGTGGGGTGCTGAGGGGTGCTGAGGGGTGTTGTGGGGTACTGAGGGGTGTTGTGGGGTACTGAGGGGTGTTGTGGGGTGCTGTGGGGTGCTGAGGGGTGTTGTGGGGTACTGAGGGGTGCTGAGGGGTGCTGAGGGGTGTTGTGGGGTGTTGTGGGGTGTTGTAGAGTGTTGTGGGGTGCTGTGGGGTGCTGAGGGGTGTTGTGGGGTGTTGTGGGGTGTTGTGGGGTGCTGAGGGGTGTTGTGGGGTGTTGTAGGGTGCTATGGGGTGCTGAGGGGTGTTGTGGGGTGTTGTAGGGTGTTGTGGGGTGTTGTGGGGTGCTGAGGGGTGTTGTGGGGTGCTGAGGGGTGTTGTGGGGTGTTGTGGGGTGTTGTAGGGTGCTATGGGGTGCTGAGGGGTGTTGTGGGGTGTTGTAGGGTGTTGTGGGGTGCTGAGGGGTGTTGTGGGGTGTTGTAGGGTGTTGTGGCATGTTGTGGGGTGCTGAGGGGTGCTGAGGGGTGCTGAGGGGTGTTGTGGGGTGTTGTGGGGTGCTATGGGGTGCTATGGGGTGCTGAGGGGTGCTGAGGAGTGCCTGGTCCTCGGTGCTGCTGGGAACAGTGTCTCCTGCTGTGTTAAACATGGTGCGCTGAAAAACTCCCTTTGAAACGCAGAGATGAAGATGAAGTACTGAGTGTTGCCGTGGGCTGCAGCTCGGCGAAGAGGAAAGGACTTAAAAAAACGTATGCTGACGAGGGGGAGGAGCGGGAAGATACTGCACTGGCACGTTTGAAAATCAGATTACAAAAGAGAAAGAAAAGTCCCATACTGGTCTGATCTATACTGCACTGTGGCTAAAAACAACCCAGTGTGAAATAACCCAAATGTTTGGGGAAGTAGGTGTCTGTTTATGTGTATGTAAGAGAGACAGAGAGAGAGACAGAGACAGACAGACAGAGGGTGAGACAGAGAGAGAGAGACAGAGCAGGTGAGAAATAGAGAAAAATAGAGAGAGAGTAAGAGAGAGAGAGAGAGAGAGAGAGAGAGAGAGAGAGAGAGAGAGAGAGAGAGAGAAAGCATCTCATGTGGATGATGCATGCAGATACGTTTATTAATACGCTTGTTGTTTATTTTCTTTCTCATTGTGGTTTTGCGTGTTCACGTAGGCCCTATATGAGTTCCAGCAGTGTCACTGTGAGTGTGTGTGTGGTGAAACGCGGGCAGCACAGGCAGATTTAACCTCTGTGCTGAGTCACAGGTCTTCCTTCATACACATACACGTTATCATTACAGTAACTGCTTCTGCGGGCACCACGCTGAACCTCCCAGTGACCCAACAGCTCTTCTTCTGTGGCTTCTAAAGCTACACCAAGCGGGCTGATGATTCAGCGTTTGGGTCGAGTTGTCGTGCTTCGTGACTGGGTTGTTAATCGGGCTGGGTTGCCACGCCAGTGCGACGGTGCTCACGTTGTTATCGTACAGGAGCAGACTGCCCACATAACGCAGAGGTTGGTAGCTGTGCTGAGTTAGCAGGTTTGACGCGGCCCGGCAGTGTGGCCCGGCAGTGTAGCCCGATAGCGTGATCTCAGACGTGCGCCCTGCACCCACAGACGATCCACAGACGTTTCGCTCAGCCCTCGTGTTCCTCACGGGCCTTTTGATGTGAGACATTCTCAGAAGTGTGGTATTTTTAAAAAAACTTTTCAAACCCAGGGGAGGCTGAGTTCTCCGTTTGCCTATGTCAAATCGCAACCTCTGTGGTAACTAGAGTGAAATATGACAAATGTTTTGATCAAACATTTGCATTTATGATAAATATACCCTTTATTCTGATGTGACAAGTGAAAGTGACGTAGTTGGGTGTCTTTCCCAGAAGTCTACGTGCAGTTTAGGGCCAGTGGGCGCTGGGAAACATCTTGTCCTGTCTGAGACATCCAGCATTGTTTTCTGGAAAATATGTGGAAATGTATAGTGATGGTAAGACCTCTCATAACAGTGTCAGGTAGACGTGCCGCTGGGCTGTTGTACACCTGGTTCCTGCTGGGTTTCTCCTGCTTCTTCATTTCTTCGTGTGTCTTGGTTTGTGATGGGTGTCTCCACCTCCCACACACTCACCCGCGCACGTGTCTGTGTGGTTGAGAATTTCCCAGAACCTGGTCAGGGCACTGTGTGGATGTCTGTGGGTCTTGGTCCACACACACACACACTGCGTACAATCCAAGCAGGCTCAGGACTGGCTACCCGTGGCCTGGGTCATACTTCAGTACCTGTGGATGAGACAAGCTTCACGTCCGAGCCACTTCACACGTAAAAACAGACCACATCTCATAAACAGCCTCCACTTCTTAATGTGCAGGGCCAGAGACGCTTCATGGGGCGGCTTGGAGTCTCCTTTGGTGTTTGTCATGGTTATTTTATATTTAAATTACATATATTGAGATGTGTTGTGCTGTGCAGCTACCTGGGTTGGTGCTACAGTGCACAGTGTGAGATTCCTGAACCGGCACCCAGGGTGCACACGGGCCCACGGCCCACACCTGATAAGGCCCATTGTAATGGGGAGAGAGTGTCAGGGTGCAGTGAAGCACGTATCTGTGTGTTGCTCTGGGAGACTGTTCATAATGGTGTGATTGTGCTAGCAGGACACGCCCATGTAGTCATGCGTGAACATAGAAACAGACACACACACACACACACACACACACACACACACACACACACACACACTCAAACCCAAACACCGAAGTGTCTGCATAGCCTAGCAAAGCTGTTTAATGAAAGATTAAATTCCTTAGGCCGTCAAAATGCAGTCCATGAAATTACGGTAAGTTACATGTAAAAAAACGTATTTTTGAAACTTATTTTTGGATTCTTGACAACAAGGTTAAAGGGACCCAAACCATAGAACTTTCACTACACCAGGGACAGGAAATGACATCAGGTCAGCACGTTCTGCTCCTAACTGCTTCCTAGTGGCATGTTTCCAAGCCACAACAGGAAGATGTGGGAAAGGGTCTGTGTGTGTGTGTGTGTGTGTGTGTGTGTGTTTGGGGGTGGTGGTGGTTGGGGGGGGGGGGTGTTGACTGACGAGCACAAGAGGGCATACCACAACAGAGGGTTAGA
>NW_027507122.1:37049-44549 GCF_052324685.1 Brachyhypopomus gauderio
GCTCAGGACACATTGAAACAGAGCAGCACTTTCTGTCCTCATGCTCCAGATACACACACCTCAGACTGGAGTTCCTCCACTCAGTAAACGCCACTCTCTCCTCACTGGAGGACACACTGGGGTCACCTGGAGATCTGATGTGTGTGTATTTGGGAGAAACTCCAGAATGTGTTTACCTGTCAGCTAAATATGTACATGACTGTCACACCCTCAGAGAACAAAGCCCACCTACTGTTACCTCTGTAAATATATGATTCACATTACCATATGTAAACATGTTTATTAATCTTTAACTTTATTATATATATGTATTGTCTCATTTTGTTTTGATTTGGTTGTATCACTACAAGAATTTTATGTATTTATTATTATTATTATTATTTTTTTTTTTTCTAATATTGCTTTGGCAACAGTTGTTATTTACAATTCATGCCAATAAAGCCATTTGAATTTGAATTTGAATTTGAATTTGAATTTGAGAGAGAGAGGGAGAGGGAGAACGTATAAGACATCATACAGGAAGGATGACATGCTAAAGCAGGGAAAGACAGGGGTGGTGTCAGTCATGGTGGACGTCGGAGTAAAGCCACCAGCGGAGGTCACCGGTAATGCAAACACAAACGTCATCACCCTGCAGCACCTACACACTACACACTTCCACAGTCTGACTTACATACGCGGGCAGGATCCTGCCTCCAACACCAACCAGGGAACCAGCCAAAATGGCCAACCAGAAATGAGACAAGCTGAAAGCTGACCTGGGCCGACTGGACTCAGTCCCTCAGATAATGCCATGCCCTACGTACTGGGTGAGTGATGGGGTGGAGAGGTCAGAGGGAGACGGGTGAAGCTACATGAGGTGGTGGAGGGTGGAGGTGGTGGTGGATGTGGCCTGGCGTTGGTCCCTGGGGAATGGGGCGCTACGGCAGAGGAGAGAGGGATGAGTGAATAAGTTATGAAAGAAGGGATGGGGAGACACGCTTTTAGCATTCGAGGCCATATGGAACATGTCAGCTATCAATACGTGTGTGTGCGTGTGTGTGTGCGTGTGTGTGTGTGTGTGTGTGTGCGTGTTTGTGGATGGGCATGAGAGGGTGTAGTTGTGTGTGATCGAAATACTGATACATACATGAGTACACACATGTCAAAATGCCTAAACTTTTTTATCATGCATATTCACTTTTATATATGTACTTGCTTTAACTTTGAGAAGATCTTATTTTACACATGTTCATAAATGCGGATTTCCAAGGTTATGCTTATGGTGCGTTTTAATAATTAATAAAATAATTAATAATGCAGATATTAGCTTTGAGTGCTCACTGGCCGTTCACTGTGCATGTAAGACATACAGTACAACATCTAGGCTACACACTCTTTCAAGATTTGCTTTTCAAGATATAAAATAAGCGTATTCATATGCGCTCCACGGGCCACTGTCATTATAACTCCACACACCACATGCTTCAAGGTCAAGAAGCCTCAGGCCTCAGAACTTCCTAAGGAGACCACATGTCTCTTCACAGCTCAACCAGCGTCTGAATCACTTCCCTGTACGTCTTGGCTGGACTTTTCCCCTCACACAAAACGATGGGCTCCTGATTCTAAACCAGCAGTTCCACGAACGCTGTGATCTAATATGGTCTATCCATTTGTTCCGTCTCTGCAGTCAAAGTTCACTCTGTCTTCGGCCCCAGTGTAACTACATATTCGCCCCCCGCAGCTGCCAAAGGACGTGAGTAATATGCTAAAGTGGTTTTTCCTCAGAACTGCCTGACCATAGCAGTTGACCTGACTACCATTTTAGGTCGCCAAGACCACAATGAGACTGCCATTACTGGACAGGCCCTACCTGACTATCTGGGAGGCCATGAAATAGGCATCCCGGCCATGGCGGAACAGTGTGGCAGGAAGAGATGCATTCTGGGCATTGCGGTCCCCAAGAGGGGGCGCCTGGAGGAGATCTGAAGGGCGTGGCCCTTCGCTGCGGTTTACAGCGTACTTGTCATTGCTGCAGACGCACTGGCAAGGCAACCGGCACTTTTCCTCGGTTTTGGTGTTCACGCTGAACAGCCTGTGACTCCCGCCGCCTCTCGCTATATGAAAACACCTTTTAAAGCTGCTGTTGTTTGGCTGCTTCTGTTTCGCACCCTGTTTCTGTTTGCCTTCCAGGGCAGCCATAACAAAATCTGTAGCATCTTTTCTTAGCCACGACTAGCGTGATTAGCGAGTGTGGTAGTGATAGTGATGGTGTGTGGGTGTGTGTGGCTTGTGCACTCCTTGGGGTGTCCTTGGGCACTCGAGCACAGTTTAGTCTGGCCTAGTGTTTTTTTTTTTTTTACCCCCTATTAGAAATAAAAGAGGTCTTGAAGATTCTTCCAGTTTTCCTTTGTGCTAACAAACGTGTGTTTTCTTGCTCAGCCGCTTGTGCTACACTTCAAAGTCATTGTTCATATTGTACATTGGATTTGAAATACATGGTTCATGGCTTCAGGGGTCACTTCATACCAAACGCCATAAAGACACAGAACATGAAGTCTGGTTAGAGTAACCGATACACTATAATGTGATAATATCTCAGTGCCTTCAGTTCAGGGTAATAAACTGTAAGCCTTGCTTGGGCAGTTAAGAAGAGGGCTAGGTGAGTTGGGTATCTCTGTATATTAATAACTAGACCTTGTGTCTGTACCTTCACTTGGGCTCTGTTAGAAATGCGCGTATATAACGCCTGACTGAGTACGCCGTTGTAAAAATAGGTGTGACCCTTTGCCCCGAATTTGACCTCTGAATCAAAGTTATGATTCAAAGAGGAAGATGTGTGTTCAGGCAGGCTGTTCTCTGGAAACCGGTCAGTGTGTTCTTCATTTTATGTTTGACGTACAGCTTTGCTTTCGTTGTTTATACATGCCCTTTTCACCCGTCCTCCCGTTCCCCCTCTCCTTCTATCATTCTCTCAGTCTCTTTTTGTCGTCCTCCCCACTCCTCTGTGAGCACCATGGTCTGCTCGCAGCTGAAACCTGAGCAGTATGAGAAAAATGAACAGTTGTCAATCAAACCAAGTGACCTGTCACGTTTCTCCTAGACGCAGAGGCGGGGCTTGTCTGCACACCCATCCACTCGCAGTCAAAGAGACATTCACAGCCAAGTTTAACACTGTGACCTTAAACCTATAGTTAAGTCTAGGACTGTGACCCTAAACCTATAGTTAAGTCTAGGACTGCTAAAGTTTTATAAGGCCAGACACTGAAAAAGGATCACATGACAAAATTAGAGACTGCTATAATTGTCAGACTAGACATGGGAGAGTTTTTCATGTGACATATAGTGTTCTCGTATGTTAATCCCCCACAGGTGATTTGGGTGATTTGATTTTGAAATTACGAGCTCTCTTTTCTTTCTGGTTCTTGTCACATCTAAACATATTTTTTTATCTTGACTATAAAACATGTTCAGAAGTGCGTTTGTGTACTGCAGTACACCGCGGCCTACAATAAATTAAGCTCTCTTTCGCAGGGAGGGTCATGTGATTTAAGGTTTGTTTGCTCTTACTGAACTTATGGGCTTTGGGCTTCTGTGCCATAAGAGTAAGTGCTTGTGCAGTCATGTGTAAGAGCCATGTCTGAGGAGAGGAGAGAGAGAGAGAGAGAGAGAGAGAGAGAGAGAGAGAGAGAGAGAGAGAGAGAGAGAGAGAGAGAGAGAGAGAGAGAGAGAGAGAGACCTACAGCTTAGTGCTGCTTCACCAATAGCAGCCCACAGCTGAGTAATGTTTCTCTCTGACTAATGGGACACCGTGTAGTGAGTTGAGGTTGTGACATGGGCGTCCGTCATATGGTCTACATCCCCCACCCACCCCCCCATTCCCTGCTTGCTGAGACCAGAGGCCAGCGCTCCACACACAAATGGCACAACAGTGATTAATAGTATTTTTACAAAGCACAAAGTCACCCACCCCTCTAATTCCTCCCTCCTTCACACACTCTCGTACTCTCGTCCAGGATCGTAAACACAAACACTCCGTTCATTGTTCTGACTCTCCGTTCCGGGCTGGTGGGAACAATCACGTGATCTGGAGATGCAGTGGATGCTTTGACATGACATAAGAGCCAGAAATGGTGGACTATCACATACACTCACTAATTATGCTAATCAGCCACTGAGTGCCTTAGGCCATCTCTCTCTCTCTCTCTCTCTCTCTCTCTCTCTCCCTCTCCCTCTCTCTCTCCATTCTCTCTCTCTCCCTTACTCTCTCTTTCTCTCTCTCCCTCTCCCTCTCTCTCTCCATTCTCTCTCTCTCCCTTACTCTCTCTTTCTCTCTCTCCCTCTCTCTCTCTCTCTCTCTCTCTCTCTCTCTCTCTTTGTTTGCAGAGTCTACTTGGGGTTGTCAGACTTTATGTAATACAGACAAACACACACGCACGCACGCACGCACACCACACACACACACACACACACACACACACACGCATTCACCTTTGCCTTGGTTTGAGTAATAGTGCTGTCATAATCATGTGTCCTGTGACATCATCTGCAGGTGTGAGTATGAACGGATACGTGTGACAGTTTCACACACATCACACGTCTGGCCACTAACAGCCCTCAGCTCCACAGGTCCAGGAAATACCTCAGTAAACAGATCTCTTCATGTCTTTAACATATTTAAAGGCAATACTGGATCATTTTGCGGAGGAGAAACAGAGTTCTAGTTCTCAAGTTAACTGCTCCCCACGGCCCAGTTCGCCTCAATTGGATCACTGTTTGCCGTGATCTACCGCCTGCTTTTCTAACGGGCGCAGAATGAATAGACATACCACACTGCCATCTGTTCCTCAGTGGAAACAAAATAAGCGTTCATGTAGTTCATGTGTCCCAAGTCCTTGAACACAGGTTTCTGGCCCGGGGCAGCGTTCTGCACCGGTTTGATCCTGGTTGTGCGCTGTGTGTGGAGTGGGAAGATATCACTCAGCCCACTCAGCCCCCGTCTGACGATACCCCCCCCCCCCCCCCCCAGCCCTCATTCAGCTCGAGACTCAACCCCAAACAGCCACTGCAGTCCTCCCTAATTGAACAAAATGGGTAATTACCCGGGACGAGTACCTAACCACATCTCCACATCTCTCTTTTTCTTCTTGTTCTGTTGCCTTTTTTCTTCTCTGGCAGCTTAATGGCTTCTGCTCAGCAGTTATGCAAGACAGCAGCCCTGAGAAGGGAGCCGGCCGCTCAAACAGGTGACCAGCCGGTGGGTCAGGGTTACGTCAGACCCGCTCACCGCGCCTCACCCCGCCTGTGGGGCAGACCTTGGCCGACCGCATTTCACCCTGGACAAAAAAGAACGAGAGATTGTGAGAAAGAGGGGGTGGGTATTGCCGTGGGGTAGAGTGACGAGGCTCTTCCATTTTGTCATGTTTTTGATTCGTCGATAATGAACTTTGAGCTGGGATTACATTCAGAAAGTGAGCTGTTTA
Organism: Brachyhypopomus gauderio; assembly: GCF_052324685.1. NCBI lineage: Eukaryota > Metazoa > Chordata > Actinopteri > Gymnotiformes > Hypopomidae > Brachyhypopomus > Brachyhypopomus gauderio. The sequence goes on from NW_027507122.1 coordinate 42,512, forward strand.
CACAGTGATGCTGTACCCAGTCTAGGCTGGTTTCCCATTCGTCTTCTACCTAAAGCAGTGAGGTTGAATCAAATGAGTGTGGATTATGCTACTATAACAAAAGTGTAACAGTGCTTAGTAAGGGCTTGGGACGCTTTGGGTGACTCATGTCTCCTATACTCGAATGACACCATGTACTAAATGTGTCACCAGTTAAAAGCTACACTAAGATAAATTAGCTGGGCTTGAGTTAAATGAATGTGTCAACAGGTTTATGTACCCACATATTTAACATTAATGTAGAAGAAATGTTTATCTACACTGCTTTTTATGAAGACTATATTTTAATGATGCTTATTGTACAAATATCATAACTTGGTAGGGAAGGGCTACAACCGTGGTTAAAACATTACTTTTGAATAAACTTTGGCCGAGTTCATTTGTCCAGTACAAAAAATTGAACAAGCTTTCATAAAAGGATTCATGGCACACATTAATTTCATAGAGCAAAACACTCTTAACATATCTAACTTTTTTTCACTTTATTTACATTAAAAATTTTTAATTTTCACTTTATTTGCTGGTAAGGGGCTGGTTGACGGAGGTGGTTGCCCAGGTCACACCGTACATGTTATTCTGATGGCTGTTCTGGGCCACTGCCATACGCCGCCTCTCTGAGCTGCTAATGGTATCCACAGCAACATCTGTCCATCGTGTAACCACGACGACACAGTTGTAGTGCTTGAGAACTGCATAGCTACGGCATCAATCATTTCTGCTTACTCCTCGCCCATCTTACACACACACACACACACACACACACACACACACACACACACACACACACACACACACACACAGACACACACACACACACACACACACATCCTCGGTGGTCCCCACAAGTAGAAAAATGTCAAATGTTCCTGTCCTTAAGGGGACATTTGGTCCCCACAGAGATAAACACACACACACACACACGCTGCCGGAGTGTCGGAGGGCTCGGTGGTCAACCTCCATCCGCTTCACGGCCTCATCCACAGCTGTGTCCCCCTTCCCTTCATGTGAAGGACAATCGCAGGAAAAGAGACGTGGAAACAGTGGCCAAGGAGACAGTAGCCACGGAAACAATGGCTGCGGAGGCAACGTCCGAGGAGATGGGAACTGACCGCTCCTGGCTGACAGCCTGTACTGGGGTCCATGGGTCCGCTGTGTGTGTGCGCCTGCCTGGGGACCAACGTGTGGGTCTCCACACCAGGACACGAGGAGCAGCGTGAGTGCCTGCTCTGCTTAAAGGCTCAAATCATTTCTCAGGCTTTCACCTGGGGGCCCACACCTCCGCTTATTCGTCTTCTGTTTGTCTGCGTCTGGCTGTGGCCCCATTGCCTCTCATCTCCTCCACACGTGTAGATGGTTTTCTTGACGGGGCCTCTTGGAAGGGTAGAGCGGTTTTGTTATTGTTGTTTTCTCCTCCGCTTTTATCTGTGTGTCTGCGGTTTCCTGTGGAGCCTGTTAAGGAACAATCAGAGGAACCACGCGGTCAGAGTTCGTTCAAAACCTGACCCTCCCTCCCTCCCTCCCTCCCTCCCTCCCTCCCTCCCTCCCTCACTCTCTCTCGCTCTCTCTCAATCCCTCACTCTCTCTCTCTCTCTCACTCACTCCCTCCCTCTCTCTCTCTCTCTTGCTCTCTCTCTCTCTCGCTCTCTCTCACTCCCTCACTCTCTCTCTCTCTCTCACTCCCTCCCTCCCTCACTCCCTCCCTCCCTCACTCTCTCTCGCTCTCTCTCAATCCCTCACTCTCTCTCTTGCTCTCTCGCTCGCTCTCTCTCACTCCCTCACTCTCTCTCTCTCTCTCACTCACTCCCTCCCTCTCTCTCTCTCTCTCTCTCTCGCTCTCTCTCACTCCCTCACTCTCTCTCTCTCTCTCTCACTCTCTCACTCTCTCACTCTCTCATGTGCTCACTCATCTGTTCCCTTATTCACTCATTCTTTCAATCACTCACTCATTCGTTTTCTTTCTCACGTATCTCCTCCCTCACTTGTTCACTCTCAGACCTTT
>NW_027507122.1:52049-54549 GCF_052324685.1 Brachyhypopomus gauderio
TAACCTGGGTCTAACCTGTTAGTCTTAACCTGGGTCTAACCTATTAGTCATAACCTGGGTCTAACCTGTTAGTCATAACCTGGGTCTAACCTGTTAGTCTTAACCTGGGTCTAACCTGTTAGTCATAACCTGGGTCTAACCTGTTAGTCTTAACCTGGGTCTAACCTGTTAGTCTTAACCTGGGTCTAACCTGTTAGTCTTAACCTGGGTCTAACCTGTTAGTCATAACCTGGGTCTAACCTGTTAGTCTTAACCTGGGTCTAACCTGTTAGTCTTAACCTGGGTCTAACCTATTAGTCTTAACCTGGGTCTAACCTGTTAGTCATAACCTGGGTCTAACCTGTTAGTCTTAACCTGGGTCTAACCTGTTAGTCTTAACCTGGGTCTAACCTGTTAGTCATAACCTGGGTCTAACCTGTTAGTCTTATCCTGGGTCTAACCTGTTAGTCTTAACCTGGGTCTAACCTGTTAGTCTTAACCTGGGTCTAACCTATTAGTCTTAACCTGGGTCTAACCTGTTAGTCTTAACCTGGGTCTAACCTATTAGTCTTAACCTGGGTCTAACCTGTTAGTCATAACCTGGGTCTAACCTGTTAGTCTTAACCTGGGTCTAACCTGTTAGTCTTAACCTGGGTCTAACCTGTTAGTCATAACCTGGGTCTAACCTGTTAGTCATAACCTGGGTCTAACCTGTTAGTCTTAACCTGGGTCTAACCTATTAGTCATAACCTGGGTCTAACCTGGGGGGTTGGTATTTCTTAACCTGGGTCTAACCTGTTAGTCTTAACCTGGGTCTAACCTGTTAGTCATAACCTGGGTCTAACCTGTTAGTCTTAACCTGGGTCTAACCTGTTAGTCTTAACCTGGGTCTAACCTATTAGTCATAACCTGGGTCTAACCTGTTAGTCATAACCTGGGTCTAACCTGTTAGTCTTAACCTGGGTCTAACCTGTTAGTCATAACCTGGGTCTAACCTGTTAGTCATAACCTGGGTCTAACCTGTTAGTCTTAACCTGGGTCTAACCTATTAGTCTTAACCTGGGTCTAACCTGTTAGTCTTAACCTGGGTCTAACCTGTTAGTCATAACCTGGGTCTAACCTGTTAGTCATAACCTGGGTCTAACCTGTTAGTCTTAACCTGGGTCTAACCTATTAGTCTTAATCTGGGTCTAACCTATAAGTTCTAAACTGGATCGATCCTGTTAGTCTTAACCTTGGTCTTACCTGTTAGTCTTAAACTGGATCTATCCTGTTAGTCTTAATCTGGGTCTAACCTATAAGTTCTAAACTGGGTCTAACCCTGCGATCCTGCCTCCTAAGAGGGTGTCTATAGTTTTGGTTTCTGTAGGGAACATGGTGTGTTCTTCATCTTTTGAGTTTCGAGAAGAGGAGAGTTCCTGAAAGTGCCGTCACATGGAAACAAACACCCTAGCTCTGCTCTCTGTGAGGTTTTTCATGTGATCCACCTTTCTTTGTTTTTTTTTTTTTGTCGCGGCAGTACCGTGAATTAGGAAATTGTTGCAGTAGCACACGCCAGAGCACCGAACAGCCTCTTCAAAGGCGAGTTCTGAGCAGTGTGTGCCGTTAACCACACGCTGCAGATGTGCAGACGCGAGCTACAGCCTGGCCCAACCACAGGGCTGATCACAGCAGCAGCGGAGACAGATAGCATCGCTACACCTTGCTCCGTATTTCACTCGCCCTTTTTGTAAACACTGCTTACGAGAAGCCTGCTGCTTTGTGTGTGTGTGTGTCTGTGTGTGTGTCTGTGTGTGTGTGTATCTCTGCGTGTATGTACAAACATCACTATTTCCGGGTAGTTTGAGAGACTGACTGTCCAGGCCTATATATCAGTGATGTATCATGTATTGTTTACCTGGGTGTTTATATCAGGCAAATGACGTGGGTATGTTTTCTTCTAAACTTCCCAAAACAGAAACTGAAAACAACACACAACAAATGAGGGGTGCACAGGTGCACACAGCACTAGGGTAAGGTGATCCCAGGCAGTGCCTGCTAAAGGAAACATGCCATCACCACGTCTAGTGCTGGATGTGCCTGTCAGCCGGCCACACGTTCAGGACGTGGCCCCTGCCACACCGTCAGGGCTGCAGGTGAGATGGGACCACCTGAGAAACATCAGACACTTACAGCAGATACAAACACCTGTCTGCACTTCAGGTCAATCCTGAGTAATGAATGTATATCACAAGGATGTGTGTGTGTGTGTGTGTGTGTGTTTGTGTGTGTGTCTGTGAATGAGTGTGTGTGTGTGTGTGTGTGTGTGCGTACGATTGTGTGTGTGTGTGTGTGTGTGTGTGTGTGCGTACGTGTGTGTGTGTGTGTGTGTGTGTGTGTGTGTGTGTGTGTGTGTGTGTGCAACAGGAGGAAGTCACTGTGGTAAGATAAAACATGTGCTGTCACGCCATGGTGTATATTGTTGAGCTGCAAAACCTCAACGTACGTAAATGAGATGCAGCACACACATATACTCAGGTCA
>NW_027507122.1:69549-77049 GCF_052324685.1 Brachyhypopomus gauderio
TCCTTGGGGTTGGGTCTCTCTGGGGCTGCCCTCTGGCAAGAGCAAGGATCTTCACCTCCCACGGGTATGGAGTGTGTAAAGACGAGCGATTACCAAACTTCCTCCTGAGAGAGCGGAACGGCTTGTGCCTCACACACACACACACACACACACACACACACACACACACACACACACACACACACACACACACACACCACACACACACACACACACACACACTGTATCCATGCATCTTTAGCATCATCTCAACATAATGACATAATAATATATGGTTACTGCTGGAGAGGGCAGGATAACAAGCTTTAATGCCATGATTGTGTGTTATGTGATATTACACTTTAACGTTTGCGGATTGTATAAACATTGCGGATTGTAGTAGTCCTTCCTAGCACAAAATCTTGGACCAGACGTTTCTGAATGAAGTGCTGGAAGTACTTTTGTTTAAAAAAAAGAAGAAAAAAAATGACAAAAACAAACTCTCTCATACACAGAAAAACTGGCTCTGGTATTTCTGGTCTAGCAGAAAGAGGGTGTAGTAAACACAATACATAAGTTGTATTTTCACATTTATGTATTTATTTAGTTGACTTTAGTTCTTAGCTACTGCTAAAGGAAGCTAATGCCCCTGTAGGACACAAATATCTCACCAAAACACATTTCTGCAATGTGGTTGAAATAAATATATATGGGGCTCTGAACAAAGTTCAAATTCTGATTTAAGCTAGTGGCCCTGACTCTTTTTTTCCATGGTGGCGAACTCATCAAAACACGGGTGAAGTATGACTGAGCCGAGGTTATTAAAACTGTTATTATCACGGGTGATTAGGGTTTAACAGGACCTGACTGTCACTGTAATAACAGGGTGGTTCAGTTATGGAAGCTACAGCCTGAGAAAATGACCAAAAGGATTCATGAAACCCCTTTATATGATACACACACACACACACACACACACACACACACACACACACACACACACACACAAACCAATGCCCACCTCCATTGTCCTGCACGCTGTCAATGGGGTCAACAAGAACACACACACACACACACACACACACACACACACACACACACACACACACACACACACACACACACACACACACACACACACAAGACACACATGCACAGACAGACACACACACACACACACAAAACCAATGCCCACATCCATGTGCATTCTCCTGCATTCTGTCAACGGGGTCAACAAAAACACACACACACACACACACACACACACACACAAACACACACACACACACCAAGACGCCCACACGCAGAGACACACACCAACACAAATATGCACAGATGCACACCAAGACGCGTATGCACAGATGCATATAAAGATGTAATCAAAACACATCCTGGACACTAAAACCCAAACATTTGGCCCAGGCTTACTTTGTTTTGTGTGGCTGACACTGGCTCATTATCCAAAACATCATTTCGATATTACTGCCCTAGCATCTCGACGTAAAACGCCTGTCAAACGGGATTTAGAAAAGAGATTTTCCACCGAAGGCTCCTGGTGCACACACCATCGCCACCTGAATGGTCTGAACCAACAAACAAGCAGTCTGACCCATGAAATACGAGTATAAAAACAAAGCTCTCTCTTCAGGAGGCGACCCCTCTCCTGGTCCCCTGATCCCTGCCCCCAGACCTGTCCTCCGCTCCTTCATTAATCACCCCCACATGCGGAAAACTTGCCTAGGCAGAGTGAAATGTGGCTCTTTCGGCCACTGAAGGGGTCGTGTATGTCCCTGAGCTACCCACAATCCTTCGCTGTTCTCACCGGCCTGTTTACTCGGCCCTGGTAATGGTCTCTGTCACGGGCGATTGGCAAACGGAGACCCTGATTTACTCCAGGTGGCTTCTGGCTCATTGTCCAGTCTTTGGAGCTGCTCTGAACTTTGACCCATGACCCCTATGGCTGACCTTTGGCTTAATGAGTGAGAGGGTCAGTGTTTGTGCTCCAAGAGTGGGGTGACATGGGAAATTAGTGGGGTCTCTTTGTGAGTGTGTGTTTGTGTGTGTGTGTGTGTGTGTGTGTGTGTGTGTGTGTGTGTTTGTGAGTGTTTGTGTGTTATGTACGTAGATCCCTTTCCCAAACCCAAGCTTCTTGTCGCATAGCCCAAATTATGCAACAGTTTAATCAACTGTTTAATTAACTGTAATATTGTAATTATACAATATTACATGTAAGAAAATATATGTAAAGCTTTCTGTGGACCTGACTCTTTCATTGTTCAAGACAGAAGAGGACTATGGATGAAACAGACCTTTCAGATCGCCAAAGTCTATTTGTAATGCTGAACAATCCTGCTATGTGTTTTAAGAGATCTAACTGTATACTGGTGCCAAGAACACAGTGTTTCCCGTTCTCATGGTACACGTCTGTATGAAATTTGAGCTGTTGGATTCAGTTTGCACCTTTTTATAGGGCTGACGTTTATTAAAAGCAAAATCATTAAGTACATTTCTGTCCAACAGGTAAGGACTAACTTGGTAATCACATATTCCTCTTTCATCATTATCTTAAATTAGGACAGAGGTGTCATAGCCGAGCGCCATTACAGCCCCAACATTCAGAAGGCCTGAGATGCTGCTTGTGTAGGTTGCATGTTTGGAGTTTACATGATATAGTCAATTCTATGTCATCGGTGGCATTTATTGCTGTCTAGACATGCACAACATGACACCCCCACCCCACGCTGCCCTCCCCATGACTCTCTAGATACCGAGGCCAAATGACAGTCTCTGCTTCCCTCCCCAGAATAGCCAAGCCTCGCTAAATATAGTGCGACGTGTTGCTCATCGGTGGACAGTTTGGAGATCGGACCCATGCTAGTATCCTGTTTATGCTAGCAGCTCTCTGTTTCCATTCCTTAGCATGTCCTTCCCCAGGGACCTCGGCCTGCAAGCCGAACAGCCTGAAGCTTGAAGCCTCACAGCACCTGCCCACAAGGCTCTGTCAGCCCCCCCCCCCCCCCCCCCCCCCAGCCGACGCCTTACCCCCCTGGCTAGAGAGCACGCAGTTAGCAACCCAAAGCAGACCACAGAACATTCAAGCTAATGGGCTTGATTAAAAGCTTCTGCAACTCAACCCTCCCCTGAAGCTGGGGGAGACCGGCTAACTATCACGGCTTCTGTCACTACTACAGTGTTTCATTGCGATGAGGCCAGTGGCTGCAGTCACTCAAACAGAATGCTAAAGTCACGCGTGACTCTGTGATTTCTCTACTTAGCTCTGCATTCTGTACAGCGAGGCATGAAACAGATATTCACACAGCGTACAAAAAAACTAGAGGCTAATGGTAGCATTTGACTGCATGAAAGGCTACAGAGAATATAGAAAGTCTTCATCTTCTCAAGACTAAATTGGCTTTAGTATGAACGTGACGTAACAGTGTATTAGTGTTGGGAATCTTAAGAATTCACTGCACACAATCTCCCTTTATTCTCGCGTGGGTACTTCACCCAGATCTGTTTTAGCTCTGGCCTGTCCATGGCCATTTGCACTAAACAGAGCGTCCAGTTCAGAGCACAGAGAAAGTGAGCGAGAGAACAGTTTGACCCCACTGGCTGACACGCCGGGGTTAAAGGTGGAAGAAGAGCTTGAGGTCAGAGGTTAGAGGTTACCATGGACACCATCACTGAGCGGGGATTCCTAGTAACAGGGAAGAGGGCCCACAGACTTCTCCACGTCCTGCCTGTGTCCATTGTGGGGAATGAAGACCACGGGAGTGTGAGAACCTGACACGGGTCTCGCGTTCAGATGGCAACGGTCAAAATGAGGAGCAGCAAAGCGTACCTAATAAACTACACCCACAACAGTGGAATAAATTAGAACTTGAATTTGAATAAATCCACACAAGAAAAGGCTCGCAAGCTCAAAAACTACCAGTTTTTTTTTTCCCCCCACTCTTTGTGGAAGTTTTAAAGTTCTTTGTGTCAACTTACAAATCATTTTATCCCGTGAGGCGCTGTGGTGTCTAAGACAGTGCGCTAATAATCAAATCAAATCAAATCAAAGTTTATTTGTATAGCGCTTTTCACAACACATGTTGTGTAACATGTAACACATGTAACATCCCGTTCCTCGTCCACGCAGTGGAGCATGCCTTGGGGCGTCCTGGAGGGGGGAGACATGTCCAGGAGCGGGGTGCAGTTATACGGACGGACCTCTGGACATCTGCACGGCAGGATCAGACGAGCTCCGCCGGGGTCCGAGGTGCTTCGGAACATTGACGGCCCTCTTGAAGCTGGAGCCAACAATGAGAGTCCAATAAGACAAATGACCGGGGCCAAAGGTAGGACATTTTGAAAGGATAAACATGGAAGGACCCGTAGAAGGTCAGAACATGGACAGTTGGCCTGGGAGAGTGAGGGCTGGGCAAAGGCCCTGAATGGAACAGATTTGTAAGCTGTGTCAGTGTAGAGCTTATAGTTGTGTGAGCAGATTTATAGTCGGGCAGGGCAAAGTGTATTATAAGTCCATGTGTATGCTGAGTCTCAGATGGGTCTCGTGGCATATCACTGGCACACCTAATGCCAATACAATGGATACAAATACGAATGTAAAGTCTGCTGAGGTCTTTGCTTTGTTGATGTGCAGAGTCAAACCAGGTTAAAGCAGCCTACAGTGATCCTCCCTGTGGGAGGTCCTAAACCCCCCGATCTCCTGCTCTGATTGGTCCATGGTGATCTCACTAGGGCCATAGTTGCTCACGGTCCCTGGAGTGCGTGTGTGTGTTGCATAAGTGCTCTGCATGCGGTAATCAGAGTGTAAGTACATGAGCATTTAGTAACAGCATCTCTTTAACCTCAGCCTCAAAGGCTGGTAATGTAGTTTAATTGGGGTCCCATGACACAGCATTATACGTTAGCAATCCTTAGAAACAGTCCAGAGTGTTGCCTAATCACTGACACCAGGCCAGTGCAGAATAATCAACACATCTAGTCTGCTTCTTTTCTCTCTGCTTGGCACGGCCTTCTGATGGAACGAGAATGTATTTAGTCAGTCATTTCCTGGCAGAGAAGAGTGTGTTCTAGTGAAGGATTTGAGCAGCTTTCCCATAACAGTGAGTAAATTTATATGTGCGGTAAGACACGCACCCGATTAACTCTGCATGTCACCGAGACTCATATGCTGCCTGCACATGGGGTCAGAGGTCAGCATGGATAAGATGAAGTTTTGCTCTTAAAGGTCAGTGCTCATCTTAATCCTCAGGAGTCTCACTGTCTGAGGTCAAAGTTCACCTGAGGAGGCTCAACTTAATTTAACAAAGTTTCCACCCTTCTGTTTCCCCCATAATCTGCTTTGTGGTCAAACTAAATGAACAGTCTCATCTCAAACTTTTCAATCGCATGCTGCAATGCATTGGCACTGTAGTTGAATGGCTTGGGTGCAGAGTAATAAGCTTATAGTGGCTCGGGCATTGTGTGTGTGTGTGTGTGTGTGTGTGTGTGTGTGTGTGTGTGTGTGTGTGTGTGTGTGTGTGTGTGTGTGTGTGTGTGTGTGTGTGCGAGAGAGAGAGAGAGAGAGAGAGAGAGAGAGAGAGAGAGAGAGAGAGAGAGAGAGAGTGGTTTTGTATGGGTTTAATACCACAGTTGAACAGTGATGTCTCTCATAAGAACTGTTTGGTGGTGAAAGGAGCTTTTTTACATGGGCTGTTTGGGTGTAGGGAGCTTCTCTGAAGGCATCAAACGCTCTCAGTGAAACGTGAATCAACTGCTGACTGTTTTCTGAGTCCTCTGATGTCTTTCACTGCTTCTCCTCCTCACACACCCTCTCGCCTGTCTGCTCCTCTCCACTACCATGCTAATCCAGCTAATGAAAATGTGTCAGCCCTTGGGGCGGAGCTAAAGCTCCAGCCTGCGTGGGGGCGGGGCTAAAGCTCCAGCCTGCGTGGGGGCGGGGCTAAAGCTCCAGCCTGCGTGGGGGCGGAGCTAAAGCTCCAGCCTGCTTGGATCGCCCACTGCTTTCTCACACTCAACAGAGGAGAAGGACAAGGGAGAGACAGCATGTGTGTTCACTGCTTCTCTGTGTCATACAAACACACACACACACACACACAAGCACACACACACAAGCACACACACACACTCACACACTAACACACACACACACTAACACACACACACACACACACACACACACTCAGACACTAACACACACACACTAACACACACACACACACACACACACACACTAACACACACACACACTAACACACACACACACTCACACAAGCACACACACGCACGCACACACACACACTCACACACTCACACACTAACACACACACACACTAACACACACACACACACAAGCACACACACGCACGCACACACACACTCACACACTAACACACACACACACTAACACACACACACACACACACAAGCACACGCACGCACACACACACACACACACACACTCAAACACTAACACACACAAATGCTCGCTGAACAGAGACGGGATTCATGAGATGGACTCTTATCAGCTCCAGTCCCTGTGAATGGAGCTCTTCTCTCTGCGATACTCGATACATTCAAGCTATCACCACACACACACACACACACACACACACACACACACACACACACATAAAAAAAACAGTAAGTGAGATAGTCATGGATCTTAACATATTTTTTATGCCAGCAAGCTCAGCCCTAGAGTAGAGATATCAGGACTGAACGTTCGTTCCTTCATGTGTGACCACACAGGAGCGGTGGACCCTGAACCCCACAGCAGACAGATACACACACAACACTGGACACTCCTCCCACTGGACACTCGTCCCTGTGGACACTCCTCCCACTGGACACTCGTCCCTTGGCCTGTTCCAGCACTCTGACTCTCCACTCAAACACGGCAGTGCTGGACGCTGCACACACACATCCAAGCAGCGAGATCCACAAAAACACGCGTCTCTTCGCGGCAAGCAGGCCTCACAAGTACGACTTCACCCTCGTGCCGTGTTTGGGGAGTGTTGGGGAGTGTTGGGGGGGGGGGATTGGGGGGAGCTGTGAAGTCCAGCTGCAAATATTCAGTTATGGGGAAAAGTAGCCGCTCCGCACGTCAATCTGGCCACTGTGTTTGTGGCTAGTCTGTGTTTAGCGGGCAGCGCTGGAATGGATGTGAGCGCTAAACTATGCTTCGCTCTGGGCGAGGGGCGGGGGGCGAGGGGCGGGGGGGTGGGGCGGGTTGCTGGGGGATATTAGGTGTCCTCTGTTATTTGTGGCGGGGACAGAATCCCCCTGTCTCAGCCCCTTTGAGGGGTTGCGGAGGGGATGTATTATAGGATATTAAAGTATAATGACGGGGCCCATGTTCACGTGGCCATGGGAACGTGGTTTGTGAGTCTCGCTGTGGCCCACCAGAACCGGGTCAGTCTGCCACAGCCAGCCATTAGGGTGTATCTTGCTGGGGTTCAGGATGAAGGGAACAGGGTTCTGGATCTCGAGTTAACCCAAACCGCTTGACTT
>NW_027507122.1:84549-99549 GCF_052324685.1 Brachyhypopomus gauderio
GGGGACGCTGGCCAATTAACTGCCTGCTCCTCTTGGCTTTTAGCAGGAACAGAGCCCTGAAATTTGGGTCCTACAAAGAAGCAGAAGAGAACGCCTGATTAAAATGAAAACCAGATGTTGTTGTTTGTTGTGGTTGTTGTTATTTTGTGGGATTTTTTTTTTGTGGCGGACATACTGGTCACAGTAACAAAGTGTAGAAGGCTGATAATAGAGTGGCCTTAAGGTGTGTGTGTGTGTGTGTGTGTGTGTGTGTGTGTGTGTGTGTGTGTGTGTGTGTGTGTGTGTGTGTGCGCGCGCGCGCGCGTGGAGAAAGGGTGGGCAAACACTTTGTCTTCACATGACTAATGTTCTGACAGAGCTGGCTAGGCTGTGCAGCATCTCAGATCTGAGAGGATCAGGGTTAAGCATCTTGGCTGTTTGGGTTAGGTGCACCTGGACCATACTGAACTAACACTTTTCAAGATTTATGGAGGCCCTGATTGCTTAGAACAGGCTTTCAATGCAAATGCAGTGTGTCACAAGGCATTGCTCTCTACATATGGACCAAACCAAAATGGGCCACCGTAAACAGCAAGAGCTTTAGGGTTAGAAGTGCATTTTATATCTGCTGCCCTGGAATTTAGTTTGCAGAGATAATGAATAGGAGAGGGGAAAAAGATTCAGATGGTATTCAGATACCAAACGGCCTATAATGAAGAAAATGTCACTAGCTTGTCAAAAAAGATAAACAAGAAGTGAAGTCCTTGGTATCGACTTACAACAGAGCTGTTTCTATTTTGAGAGAGGTGCACTAGAGACATGATATAATAAACCCAGACCATTCTGAGCATCATTCTCTCACCATAGCCATGCTACAGCGATCTCACGACCGTGTCTACACCTCAGCCTAAACCTGCCGTGAACTCCGGTGACCAGGACCAGCGGAGTTTCCCCAGTGCATCAGAATTAGCTCAGGCATACCAACCACTGTGGGGAGAATCATCTGCTGTTCCACTCGTCCTCCTCGTCTCTTGTAAATGTGGGCTGCTTAAACAGAGAATGAATTACATCTATTGATTTTAAAATGTAATTTACTCTAACACGTTATTTCTTTATTTAATTATGTGATTTGGCCGGAGGTCAGGGGACGGATTACGCACATTACCGTAACAAGCTGGGTCATGTGTGCTGTTTCTTCTCCTCTCGTCTTTACTGAAAAGGCTTGGAAGAAACAGGGAACACAGTTCAAAAAGAGCCCTTCATATGTACATTTAACAAAGCAGTTGCAGAGGTTTCTGCATCAAATCTGCTAACTTTGGACAGAGTCCACCAGCAGCACAAGTGCTTCATCCAGATGGGGGGAAATTACAGCACAGCACATTCGAGTTTTCAAAGAGCTCCCAGAAGATCTGCATCGCTGGGCCCAGGAACGCGGCCCAGGAACGCGGCCCAGGAACGCGGCCCTGGAGCCCAGCAGCAAACCTCTTTTTTTTTCTTCTACCCATAAGGTTCAAAGTGTAGATCTTGTTTTACTCAGTGCACAGAAGGTCTGGATACGATCTCACTCACACACTGATACCTCAGTTCTGTCTCCTCGCATTTAAGCAGCTCCCCGTTTACTGTCCATGTGTAGACGGCGCCGAGACCAGACTGCGTCCACCGTGTGAATTTAGGAACCTGGGTGGACTGCAGGCAGTGTGTCAGGTCCCTCACCTGAGCAAACACACACACACACACCTGGCGACAGGTTCACAGGGCCCAGTGTGCTGACTGGCAGTCGGGGTGTCACGCGGCCTCAGTGCACTGTGAGTCCAGCTGCGTTCTGCTCGAAGGGTTTTGTTGGGGGCATCACAGACTGATTTTGCTGTGGCCACACGAAGATCACATATACAGTAGAAAGTAAACTTGGAATGAACACATCAGGCATGCACCGTCACTAATGACCATTGCAGCATCAGTCATCAGAACGATGTGAACGATAATCTCTAATCTATGCCCGGTGAAGTTCTCTAATCTATGCCTGGGGAAGTTCTCTAATCTATGCCCGGTGAAGTTCTCTAATCTATGCCTGGGGAAGTTCTCTAATCTATGCCCGGTGAAGTTCTCTAATCTATGCCCGGTGAAGTTCTCTAATCTATGCCTGGGGAAGTTCTCTAATCTATGCCCGGTGAAGTTCTCTAATCTATGCCTGGGGAAGTTCTCTAATCTATGCCTGGGGAAGTTCTATAATCTATGCCCGGTGAAGTTCTCTAATCTATGCCTGGGGAAGTTCTCTAATCTATGCCCGGTGAAGTTCTCTAATCTATGCCTGGGGAAGTTCTCTAATCTATGCCTGGGGAAGTTCTCTAATCTATGCCTGGGGAAGTTCTATAATCTATGCCTGGGGAAGTTCTCTAATCTATGCCTGGGGAAGTTCTATAATCTATGCCTGGGGAAGTTCTCTAATCTATGCCTGGTGAAGTTCTCTAATCTATGCCCGGTGAAGTTCTCTAATCTATGCCCATTGAAGTTCTCTAATCTATGCCTGGTGAAGTTCTCTAATCTATGCCTGGGGAAGTTCTCTAATCTATGCCTGGGGAAGTTCTATAATCTATGCCTGGGGAAGTTCTCTAATCTATGCCTGGGGAAGTTCTATAATCTATGCTTGGGGAAGTTCTATAATCTATGCCTGGGGAAGTTCTATAATCTATGCCTGGGGAAGTTCTATAATCTATGCCTGGGGAAGTTCTCTAATCTATGCCTGGGGAAGTTCTATAATCTATGCCTGGGGAAGTTCTCTAATCTATGCCTGGGGAAGTTCTCTAATCTATGCCTGGGGAAGTTCTATAATCTATGCCTGGGGAAGTTCTCTAATCTATGCCTGGGGAAGTTCTATAATCTATGCCTGGGGAAGTTCTCTAATCTATGCCTGGGGAAGTTCTATAATCTATGCCTGGGGAAGTTCTATAATCTATGCCTGGGGAAGTTCTATAATCTATGCCTGGGGAAGTTCTATAATCTATGCCTGGGGAAGTTCTATAATCTATGCCTGGGGAAGTTCTATAATCTATGCCTGGGGAAGTTCTATAATCTATGCCTGCTGAAGTTCTCTAATCTATGCCCATTGAAGTTCTCTAATCTATGCCTCGTGATGTTCTCTTATCTATGCCCGCTGAAGTTCTCTAATGTATGCCCACTGAAGTTCTCTAATCTATGCCCATTGAAGCTCAGTAATCTATACCTGGTGAAGCTGACTAATCTAATCTCGGCCCGGTGAAATTTCTCAAGTCGTGAGACAACACCACGGCTCACAGGTCTGTCAGGCTCCAGTGCGGAGAGGAAATCTATCCGCCGTGTTACAAGCGGAGCGCGGTAATTGTGCTGAGCTGCTTGGGCGGGTGGGGTTGTAAATCCTGCACAGGAAGCATGCGAGAGGGCAGCGTGTCCGTGAGACAGGCGCACAGCTGACAGGACGCTGCGTTTCCCAGCGCTCAGCCCACAAATCGGAGGGGTGCGTGGCAGAGGCGACTGGCGAGGCCCCCGCCGGCTCATTGGACGCTCCGATCTGCTGGGAACGCTACTGGGACTACTGGGGCTTCTGGAGCAACTGGGGCCCGCACGCTCACAGACCTCCATTGTTCTCACGCATGGTGTTTCCACAGCCCTCAGTCGTCACGGCAGCCGTGCGTGCGCTTGTGCGGGGTTCCGGTGTAAATCGCTGGTGTAGCGCCAAGGTAACGCTACATGAGATACGCCATGTGCACGAAACACTGCCTGCTAACATCCTGGAGAAAGAGAAGGTTATGCACATGTGAAGAGATGCAAAATAACCGCCATGCACATATAATAACTGCCTGGCACACACACACATGCACACACACACACACACACACACACACACACACACACACACACACACACATATACACACACACACCCACACGTATACACACACACACACACACACATATACATATACACACACACACACACACACACACACACACACACACACACATATCTGACCCACACCTCCTCGGTTCCATTGTCTGTGGATACGGGTTGGCCCTGTGTTTGGGAGAGGGGGTATTGTACTGAAGATGGACCCTTGCAGGGATCACTGCATAACCCTGAGGGCCCCATGCTGAAGCTGTTTTCTCAACCATCACATTCGCCTCTCAACCACCATGGCTGTCATTCCATATTCTAAACAGCAGGCTTTCAAGTCAGAGCTGTTGAGGATGGGGTTAGTGAAACATGGGGGATTGTTTGAATTCCACCCACTCTTCTGGTCCTATCCCACACAGACAAAGAGATAGAGAGAGAGAGAAAGAGAGTGAGATTGACAGAGAGAGAGAGAGAGAGAGAGAGAGAGGGAGCGAGAGAGAGAGAGAGAGAGAGAGAGAGAGAGAGAGAGAGAGAGAGAGAGGGAGCGAGAGAAAAGGTCAGACAGAGAAAGGCAAGAAAAAAACTCACTACATATAGATAAGCCAGTCAGTTTTAATAGACCAAATTATGGACATACACACTCACATATGTGTGTTTATAGACACACGTAGGCACGTTGAGTTCAGTTAGTTGGTTTCACTTATTAAACTGGAGAGTATATTTCTTAAGTGGGTGGGAACCAATGGCCTTTAGTATTTTCTAGTAGATGTAGCAGATGTAGATATAGCAGAAGAACACACACACACACACACACACACCACACACACACACACACACACACACACACCACACACACACACACACATCACACACACACACACACACCCACAGCTGAACAGGAAAACAGAGGGAAAGATTTGAGGAAGCTTCTTCTTTTGCTGCATTTGTGATGCAAGTCAGCAAAACAAATTTGAAAATAAAACTAGTCCATGATTCCTAGAGGAACAGGGTGGACTGTGGGAAATGTGGTCTGGGCAGTGTATTAGTATCACAGACATAAACACCTGACACAACAGTTTCAACACAAACGCCAGTGACTGGGACTTTAATAAATAACCGGATCTGTGCTCTTATCTCCACAGTGTTTGACCGCTGTCTGCAACGTCAGTCCGTAGACAAGGCCACCGGTTAATGGTTCCTCCTACAGCCAGGCCTGTGGAACTCAGAAACAGAGAGACTGTTTCCTGTGGGAGCCCTTTAATCGCGGCACCACCACTTTCTGCTCCACACGACTGGCGAGGCTGCTGTTTTTCCTCTCAGACTAGACCTCTTCTGCTCACCAAGGTGACCATTAGGGGTCTAGTAGCCAGCCGGGGGAAACGTCTTGAGATTTACGAGGTATTTATGAGTGTGAGGGAGAGCGGGGCCCGTGTGCAGGACACGCAGAGGCGTGAGGACGTACGACTGTGGGCGAGGGATGTGAAGGAATGCTACAGAATCGGAGTGTAAATCGCTGCTTTTATGACGGCATGTGTTATGCGAGCATGAACACACCGTGTGTTGTGCAGTAGCCACGCGTGTCTACAACACGGCCTAATGGGTCTGGATTTATATAAATAGCAGTGATGAGTGTCAGTGAGGCATGTGGATGGGTGGGCATGTGTGTGTGTGTGTGTGTGTGTGTGTATGTGTGTGTGTGTGTACTCATTTCTAAACATAACTCATTGCCATTTCTTGTCATACCACACCCCCATCTGCTCTGTGGATCTTACAGGCCTTCACGTCTATGCCATTACTTCCAGAACACCTGAGCTGGGGCTCGGTGGGCGGGGCCCAAGACTCAGAGGGTGGGGCCTGGGGCTGCCCTGCCCCATGGGTCAACAACTTCACAGGACACCCCTCTTTACAGTCCCCATTAGTGCGGAAACAGGGCCGCCTGCATGCACACGCCCGCTCTCCTGATGGCCCCTGCCCCCACCTCACACCCGCAGCAAGCCGCTACACCTCTCTCTCTCCATCCCCCCATCATCACCTCTCTCTCTCCATCCCCCCATCATCACCTCTCTCTCTCCCCCTTCATTCTGTGGCATTAACAATCAGCACATGGCCCCGAGTCTTCCGCCCGTAATTGGGGCTGGGCTGGCTGTTGATTGTGATTGATGCCATGAAGCCAGAAGCCAGCAGGGCCCAAGGTGGTTGCTTTCATCTCCTCTTCCCTCCTCTCCTCCTCTCCTCCTCTCCTCCCTCCCTCCCTCCGTGGTCGGCTCCTGGCCCCTGGTGAATGCGTGAAGATGCCGCTCGCTACGGCAGACGTGGGGATGGAACCGCACGCTTGAGTTAGGAACGTGGTCAGATCTCCGTCAGCAGTACAGTGTTGAATGGCGCTCTGGTCTGTGTTGGTCTGTGTTCCTTAAATGTCCACCTACGGAATTACACACATGTTCACACACCCACATACAGATACACACTCGCGCTGATAAACACCTCCTGGCCAATTTTGCGGCAACTTTAAATGAGAATTGTTTTTATATTGTCTTGCACACACTCTTAACTCGAATAATAATAAAGTAATAAAGCAGGGGAGTTCCTGCACTCTGGAACTACAGCAACAATGTTAGTGTCACATCCACCGTCTCCTCAACACGCCACAGTGACTCAACAAACCAGACCAGCAAGATTAATCACCATTATCCAACCCAGGCCTTAACCACAGCAAACACACACACACGCACGGACGCACGCACACACACACACACACACACACACACACACACATTAATCACCTGCAAGATAAGCAAATGCCCTATCCACCACAAATGACTTAACTGCTCAACAAACTTGGGTAACCTTACCACCTAAACCACTGCAAGCCGTACCTACATGGAGAAACGTTGTGTTCATTCTCATTTGCCAACAAAGTCAGCATGAACTACAGTGTAAGTGGGTCAACTTTACCACGCAGCAGCGCAGACTGTATGGAAACTATTTGTATGTAACTGTCTTACTGTCTTGTTAACGTTTGTTATGTAACACCTATGACAACAACGCTATTTGGGAGGTAAATAGAGACCGTCTATCAGTACAGATCTCATGACAGCGGCTGTTGTATTTTATAACAGCCAGCAGATGTGTCATTAATATCCGCCAGATAAGTATGAAGGTGGACATAGCAGCGTTGGGAGTGCTTATTTAACAGTGACGTTACAAGGTCTCTGCGTCCCTGCCGCTATATTTAGGCGTCCCTAAAGTCATTGGGGAATGACTACGAGAGACAGTGTGTGTGTGTGTGTGTGTGTGTGTGTGTGTGTGTGTATCCGCGCCGCACGCACGCTCGCCTTCGGTCTGGTCGCGCTGGGGGGCCAGCATAAACCAGCAGAAGATGTGATTCTGCTATAAAACATCAACAAAACAGACGTTGGGAGACATGAGAGACGCAGCTCCTTGATAACAGATAAGCGCTCGGCGCGTTTAGTTGGAGCGAGCGTGCGTGCGTGCGTGGCCTACAGTGACTACACGGTTCATGGAGAGTGCGTCCGTGCGTTTATGTAAGTGAACAAATAGATGACTGACTGTTTATGCAGGTCTGTAGCAGTCTGGCATGAGGTGTGCGTTTGAGCTAGAGAGGTAGCACAAATTTAATGAAGACATTTAAGAAGCAGATAAATATAATCTCACATGACCGTTTCTACTGCGCCATTTGAAGGCCATCCTGACAAGCTCTTTGGCATCGCTGCTTGATTTAACACGTTTGCTACGCAGCACGATTAATTATATTTACTAACGAGCATATACGCGGCAAAACAGGAAGCGGAAGTGATGTCTGACAGTTTAAAATGGTAACAAAGACGGTATTATTTTGTGATTGGAGTGTGCTCAGCTAAAATGTCACTTGTGACCATCGGCGCAGATGGAAATACTGAAGTGAGGGGGACCAAGCTGTACAATATATACGTTTACGCTTGTAGATGCTAGATTTCGGATGGGGTCAATATAAATCTGGAGGGGACATGTCCCCCCCGTCCCCAGTGCCATCTGCGCCCCTGCTTGTGACACACACACACACACACACACACACACACACACACACACACACACACACACACACGCACGCACACAAACACTTGGAGGTGTGGTACAATCCCCTGCTAAAACAAAACATAGACATATTGCATAATACTTTATCACCATAAGTCATTTTCCACGCTCTTATTCTGAATGCTGAAGCTACCAGTAGTACCAGTGATTGCTTCTGGGAATGTGTACCACACAGAGAGAGCACTGGAAATTCCCTTTAGACACCCACACACACACACACACACACACACACACACACAATCCTCTTCTGAGGAATCCCTGTTTGCGCTGTGTGAGCGAGGAGAGAGAGACATGGTGAGAGATGTCTTGTAATTATCGTAATTAAAAGGACCAGATTACAAGTGAAGCCAACAGTCTTCATGTGTGAGTCACTCTATGTTGGTGTTCTTTTTTCTGGCTTTATGTTGGTGTCTCCTTCGTCACTGGGGTGGCACGCATGCACGCTGGACCACGGAGCTTGTTTTGCATCCCCAGCGGAGGTTCGCTGTAGGCTAGGCCAACCATCCAGCTGTTTTGAGACTCGGTAGACCACTGCCTGGCTACACTGCCACTTAGTACTGTTACACCAAAGACCTGTGATCAGAGAGGCTTAAATACTGTGATTAACTGTAAACACAGTTGCGCGTGCACGAAGACACACACACACACACACACACACACACACACACGGACTACTGAATGGAATGGCATGGATTCTTCTTTAACAGAAGATGACACTGAATGAAGGAGGGACTCAGAGTTATAGAGCTGGTGATGTCATCATTACTGATGACCAGGCACTGGTGAGCAGGTTGTGTTGGGAGGACTTGTTCAGAGCTCTTCAAAGTGCACTCCTTTAAGGGATCAAGTGTTATTTGAACATTTTGGAACACAAAAGCTCCTTTATTTAAAATACAGCTAATTAAATATACAAAGATATGGGTGTATTACGCCAATCAAATACAATCTGGTTCATTTTCAGTTCAACATGTATGTTTGTATTTGGGTTTTCAGGTCACATATGCCTGCAGTTTCATTTACTTTGTCTTTCTGAAGGTTTATGGCTCATCACACTGAATGGATTTCAGTGGGATAGTAAGGTGATATCTCTGAACGACCTACAAGCCTACAACTGGTGTACCAGTGGCTTGCGTCAGAGCCGAACCACTATAAGCAACCTGACATGAGACATCATGAAATCTGAGTTTGCCCGCGTTGGCTCTGTGCACATGTTGCTTTAGACTGGGATTTCCCAGGTTTTGGTTCAAAAAGAACAGAACCCGTAGGGAAATAGATTCAAATCCAGTGAAGCACTACGCAGATAAGAGCCGTCAGATATCACGTACAGAGGAGAGCTTTGGAATTAGCAGCAATCAACAGTTCTGAGCCGTATTGTCATACCTAATACTACTTCTCAAGCAAACCCACGTTGGCTGAGCAGAGTAGCATTTGAAAGGACCTTTGGACAGTGACCTTCTGTGTTTCAGCTGCAATATAAGTAGAGCAGAATTTGTCATAGATGACAAATACCTGGATTTCATCCCAAGAGTTCCCAGAGTTCCCTCTGTCCTCTGCAAGGTGAACAAGGCGCCATGGCGGCTGACCTCACATTCCCGCCGACACTAAGTACAGAGTGTGGAGGAAAATAAGAACCTTTGGCCCAAACTGAAACATGAGCAGTGATTGGTGGGTGTCAGAGTGACATGGTTTGTGATTGGCAAGCTGGCAGGTTATAATTTCTCACTGCAAATGTACAGGAGGATGTATAAAGACGGACCAATCGCCACAAAATCCAGAGGTATGCAGTCGCAGATCCAGAGTCTGCTTCCTCTTATCATGACCATTTGGGGTTCTACAACGGCACAGATCCCAGATCAGTTTCATGGTGTGGAACCAGAAATTAAAGTCCATAGAGGAATCATTCTAAGAAGTGGTGAAGTGTCTGTATCTGACATTCCCAGCCAAGTTAAGGGTGTTTCTCCCCGTTTACATGTTAGCTGCACAATTTTGTTCCACATAAACCTACAAATACATCCAGATGTGTGTTGGGGTTGGAGTGCACGAAAGAATGTTTGAGAGTGACTTATGAACAGACAAGACTGAGTGTGAGCGTCAGAGTTATGACTCACTCTGGACCCAGACGCAGCAGGGTAATTAGAATCAGAGAACAGCCTCTAAGACCTGGGGCTCGGCTCACAAAGTAAGTCAGACTATGAGGTTATGGCTGTTTCACCTCTATAAACCAGCCTAGATCATCACTCTCATCATGCTTTATCTACACTGCCCTTGACATGCTTTATGCGTCACAGCAAACCTTTTTGCACAGCACAGCCTAGGAGAGACTTGAAGGATGCATATATGCATATGTAGATGTGTGTGAAAATACTCTTATAAATGAGCAGACCAGTCACTCTTGGAGATCACCATCTGGGCCATAATATATCATTATTTGGGCTAACTTACTTTTACTTACTTTTAGCATTTGTATGAGCTGTGCTGTCCAGTGCGATCCATTAGAAACGTGGGTCTGGTTCTGGTTCCGAGATTTGGTTCTGTTCCTCCCAAAGTTTCTTCCTTGTTGCCCAAGAGAGTTTTTCTTCGCTGGTGTTACTTTTGGCAGGACCATTAAGGGTCCAGACCTGGTTCCTGTAAAGCTGTCCTGAGACAATGCCTGTTGTGAATAGTTCTATACTGTAGCGTCAGAGCGGAAGAGGACTAGCTTTCCTATTTTACAGTGCAGCCTTGAAAAAGATTCTCACACACACACACACACACACACACACACACACACACACACACACACACACACACACACACACACACACACACACACACACACACACACAAACACACACACACACACATAAGCAGAAAAGAGAACCAAACCCAATGGGAAATAGATGGAAGCTAACCAAACAACATACACACCATGCAGACAGCGGGACATTTCCAAATTTAATTAACAGAAGACATGCCTGAAGGAAACACACACACACACACACACACACACACACACACACACACACACACACACACACACACACACACACACACAACTATATATGAACAGCGCCATAAAACATTACATGTCATGTTACGCAAAATAACGTCTGCACAGAGGTGTGGTGCATTCTGGGAGTCACCTCCCACTCTCTACCGTCCAGTAGCAGTTGCCAGAATATAAATAAAATGGAACTGAATTTTCTGTGTGTGTGTGTATGCGTGTGTGTGTGTGTGTGTGTGTGTGTGTGTGTGTGTGTGTGTGACAGAGAGAGCTGGTTGAAGAATCGGAAGCCCTCATCCATGTGTATTGTGAGATAGGAGTCCAGCTGCATGCTCCTGGTTTCTCCCTGTGGTGTGGTGCTCCACCTGTCTTCCTCTCACGCTGGGTGGAGGCTTTGATGAGTGGATGGAGGTGGACACAGGGGTCACTGGGGAGCAGCGGAGGTTGTGAGGACAGCTTTGATTCCTTCATGCATGTGAAGACCCTAAACATCCCTCACTGAGCTGGAGGGTGATCTCAGGCAGCAGGTGAGAGAGAGGGAGAGAGGGAGGGAGGGAGAGAAAGAGAGAGAGGGAGAGAGAGAGAGAGAGAGGGAGAGTGAGAGAGAGAGGGAGAGCGAGGGAGGGAAGGAGGGAGAGACAGGGAGAGAGAGAGAGAGGGGGGAGAGAGGGAGAGAGAGAGTGAGAGGGGGAGGGAGGGGAAGAGAGAGAGAAAGAGAGAGAGAGAAGAGGGATCTTAAGTAGATCAAGGTTTTAAAAGCTGACACAGGGCACAAACAAACGGACACTCACACAAGCGGAAATAGTCCTCAGGGAACACATGAACTGGAGAATCAAAAGCTTTCCATGGAAAATGACGTCATAATCACTATACGCTCAAGCATGACACACACACACACACACTGTCTATGTGCTCTCTTTACAGAGCCCATACATGTGCATGGTAAGTGTGGCAAGGTTAGCGTGTCTGACTGAAATCAGATCAGTTCCACTTTATGTCATGCAAAGTTAAAATGTCCCTGTGAGGCTCTGTAATGCAATAGCCATAGAAGAGGGTCGCAACCATAACAAAAATGACTGCAGGGGAGAAAGAGAGAGAGAGAGAGAGAGAGAGAGAGAGGGAAGGGGGAGAGACTTCATACAGACTGCAGAACTACTGTCTGCGCACCATGCTTAATATTTTAATAAAGCAGGAACAGTCTGTAAACTTACAGCTTCACTGAAGCTACTGCCCATAGATTATACTTATTGTAATACCAGCAGGTCTACTGTGTAAAAGTCTACAGCACCCAAGAAATTATACATTATTTATATGGACAGTAAGTGTTCACTGAATATAAAACTCTATAAAACTCCTAAAACTACTAGACAAAAACATCTGTCTAAATGCACATGCACTAAATTAACAAAATGAAGATAAAAAAAACTTAAATGTAAAGTACAGATGTTCAGTGTGCGTGGCATTTTGACTAAATGCACGTCCATTAGTACTACGTGACTACGTTTTAATTTCTTTCTTAAGCATGTTTATATGAGGCCAGCCAGATTTCCTATTGGAATTAGTTAGTAGTCAGTAGTCTGTAGTCAGTAGTCAATAGTCTGTAGTCAGTAGTCAGTAGTCTGTAGTCAGTAGTCTGTAGTCAGTAGTAGTCTGTAGTCAGTAGTCAGTAGTCTGTAGTCAGTAGTCTGTAGTCAGTAGTCTGTAGTCTGTAGTCAGTAGTTAACCTGAAGCAGAGGTTGTGCAGCTTGTCACCATTTCAACATGTTCATACTAACGGTGTACTTAGGAAACTGGGATAAATTAATAATTTGCCTTTGCTCAGTTCCAACATGTCGGCACTATTTATGATGTGATGGGTGTCGGGTGGGGACACGTCAGACTCTCAGGCCACAGTGCTTATGTAAAGGTGTTGAGTCTCAGTAGAGCCTCAGGTTTGTCCTCCCGAGCAGCAGGCTTTCGAATCCCCGCCCCCCGGTCATGGCACCCAGGTGTGGAGCAAGAGCTGATTGGCTGGGAGCCTGGGAGCCGACACGCTGAACTCCTTACAGCGATACAGGGTGGGCAGGTCCAGTCTTGGAGGCCCACATCACTGCACAGTTGAAGGTTTTCCTGCCCTAACACATCTAACTTCACTCATTAGATAATTGTAATGTCCCTTATGTGTTGACGTGTATGTTACAGTGGAAACCTAAAATGTGTGAAGGAGCACCTCGTCTGCCGGTGTTAAGCTGGTCCTCAACCTGAATAATCCCATTCAATTTGAAAGCAAAAGGACTTTCAGAAGGTGATCATTTTCTTATATTGCCCACTAAAGCCATTTTGTGTTTAATTCTAGTCATGTTGCTTCTGTGTGTTGGCATGCAGCTAACAATGTAGCTTTCTAAATATTATTAGCTTTCTTTAAGAGTAGTAGCTGTTTATCTTTCTGCATTGCTTCCTTGGAGAGTGTCTAGTTTAAGTGTCCTTGACCACGGCTGCCACACAAAGCTCTTCAGAGACTCTGTTGTTTGAGGGCTCCTGAGATAAAGACAGGTTAATACAAAGGGGCTTGATACAGCGACTATATCAGCTCCTGGGGTTATCTGTCGGCGATGGTTTATTGCATGGCGTGCTATCTGTGGTGAGTGCAAAGGCCAGGTTTGTATCTAGGCATCTTTAGATAGAAGTCGTAAGCACCATCCGTTCAGGGTGAAGACAGGGATGGGCCAGCATGTTACACCAAGACTGGTGATCTAAGACTTGTGACCTAAAACTGTCTATCTAAGACTGGTTATCCAAGAATAGTGAACTAGGAATGGTGATTCAAGGGTAACTGAGTACACAGTTTGTGTGATATATAGTGAGCACAGTCCAGTAGTTGTGTCTGCACTAGTACAGTGTTTCTCCACGCGGTGTTTGGTCCACTTATATGGCTTCATGCTCTGCTCTCTGATTCAACACAACAATGAGCTGTTATGTTGCATCAGTTGTGTTGAAATAGTGGTTAAATTGTGTTATACAAAAACAGCAGACCTAGGGACTCTGGACATACATATGTACATCACATCATAATGAACAGGCATGTAGGGATTTATAATAGTCCAGTGTATACTATATACTATACATACTGTTCCAGTGAAAATAGATCAAACTAAAGCTTGAGAAGCATCAAGGGTTAAAGGCTTTGGTGACTATTGGATTACAGAAAGGCAGAGCTGGCATGGTACCTGTTGTACCTCACACATGTACCTCATACATGTTCCTCACACATGTACCTCACACATGTACCTCACACATGTACCTCACACATGCATACTCAGAGAGTAACTCACGAGAGTGTTTAGTGATCAGTGGCGTGTGTTTGTGTGTGTGTGTGTGTGTGTGTGTGTGTGCGTGTGTGTGTGTGCACATGAATGTATGTTAGTAAGACACAGTAAGACACACTACCTGATGTTTTCTCCAGCTGTCTGAGCAGGCCAGGGGGTTGTGGGATACGTTGCTTTAAACCACATTCCTTCACTCTCGTTGCTAACTTCAGAGCATAACATAAAAAACACAACATACATAAAATGGACACACATGCTTACGTGCACGTGTGTGTGTGTGTGTGTGCACATATGCACACTAGGCCTTCAACTGTTGCATGAGAGAGAGGGAATAAGAGACTTGAAGAAATGGAGAAGAAGAAGAAAGAGGGAAAGAGAGAGAGGGGGGGGGAGGGAGTACGTCTACTAAAGTTTCTTTCGCAGTGTTATGTGTATGAAAGATTTAACTTCCTCACTGGTTAATAAACAACTTGAGTTTCTGTAAGTTTATGAGTGCAGTTTCGCACAAAACATAAACATACTAAATGTTATTAGACAAAGGTAGCTGCTTTATGCATTAAGCCTGTCCTGTTCTTACTTTACCTAAGAGTTTGATGGCAGCAGATTTATGAAAGTCAACCAAACTGTGGCGACCCCTTGGTCCTGTTGCCCTGATCCCACTTCTCCCTGCAACCCCCCCCCCCCTCCCCCAAGGTCCAATTAAAATGACTCAAATCCTCACAAAAGCTCACGTTACAGGCAAGCGGCTGAAGATAGCGTTTCAAAACAGGC
>NW_027507122.1:104549-113510 GCF_052324685.1 Brachyhypopomus gauderio
AGAGGGGGAGAGAGAGAGGGAGAGAGAGAGTGGGAGGAAGAGGGAAAGAGAGAAAGACAGATACAGAAAGAGAGAGAGACAGAGAAAGACAGAAAGAGAGAGCAAACAGCAAGTGTCCAATGAACAAGTTTGAGGATATCTTTGCTTCAGTTATGGCCTCTTTAAAATATAATGCAGACATCTTTGGTGCCAGAGCAAAAGACTGTTGTGTAGTGTAGTGTGATGTAGTGTAGTGCAGTCTAGTATAGTGTAGTGTAGTGTAGTGTGATGTAGTGTAGTATAGTGTAGTGTAGTGTGATGTAGTGTAGTGTGATGTAATGTAGTGTAGTATAGTGTAGTGTAATGTAGTGTGATGTAGTGTAGTGTAGTATAATGTAGTGTAATGTAGTGTAGTGTAGTGTAATGTAGTGTAGTGTAGTATAGTGTAGTGTAATGTAGGGTAGTGTTAGTGTAGTGTAATGTAGTATAGTGTAGTGTGATGTAGTGTAGTGTAATGTAATGTAGTGTAGTGTAGTGTAATGTAGTATAGTGTTGTGTAGTGTAATGTAGTGTAGTGTAATGTAATGTAGTATAGTGTAGTGTAATGTAATTTATTGTAGTGTAGTGTAATTGTAGTATATTGTAGTGTAGTGTAGTATAGTGTAGTGTAGTGTAATGTAGTATATTGTAGTGTAGTGTAGTATATTGTAGTGCAGTGTAGTATAGTGTAATGTAGTGTAGTGTAATGTAGTATAGTGTAATTTAGTGTAATATAGTGTAGTGTAATGTAGTATATTGTAGTGTAGTGTAGTATAGTGTAGTGTAGTGTAATGTAGTATATTGTAGTGTAGTGTAGTATATTGTAGTGCAGTGTAGTATAGTGTAATGTAGTGTAGTGTAATGTAGTATAGTGTAATTTAGTGTAATATAGTGTAGTATAATGTAGTGTGGTGTAGTGTAGTGCAATGTATTATAGTGTAATGCAGTGTAGTGTAGTATAGTTTAATGTGTAATGTAGTATAGTGTAATGTAGTGTAGTGTAGTATAGTGTAGTGTAATGTAGTGTAGTGTAATGTAATGTGATGTAGTATAGTGTAGTGTGGTGTAATGTAGTGTAGCGTAGTGTAGTGTAGTGTAGTGCAATGCCGTGTAATGTAGTGCAGTGTAGTTTAGTGTAATGTAGTATAGTGTAGTGTAGTGTAATCCAGTGTAGTGTAGTAAAGTGTAGTGTAATGTAGCGTAGTGTAGTGTAGTATAGTGTAGTGTAGTGTAGTGTAATGCCATGTATTATAGTGTAGTGTAATGTAGTATAGTGTAGTGTAGTGTAATGCCATGTATTATAGTGTAGTGTAGTATAGTGTAATGTAGTATAGTGTAGTGTAGTGTAGTATAGTGTAGTGTAGTGTAGCGTAGTCTAGCGTAGTATAGTGTAGTGTAGTGTAATGCAGTATAGTGTAGTATAGTGTAGTGTAGTGCAACTGAGACAATGATATGCTGCAGCTTCACATAACATTGCAATATTTTATAGTTTGCAGCAGCGAATTGCACTGATGTGACATCTGCACCATACTGAATTAAAACTTCCTTGGAGACTTAATGGGAAGTGACATGTTTTCCAGTAGTACAGCTCCTCTGTCTCCCAACTATGTTTAATTCAAGTGTGTGTGTGTGTGTGTGTGTGTGTGTGTGTGTGTGTGTGTGTGTGTGTGTGTGTGTGTGTGTGTGGGGGGGGGGGGGGGTGTCTGTCCTGTCATCATCATGTGTGCTAGCACTGTGGATAGTGCCAGACAGCTTGAACTGACCAAGCGTGTTCCGTTTGGTACTGACCCAGTTAGCGCTATGAGAACACAAAACATAGCTCATTATGATAAAACAGCAGGGATGACTCTAGTGCCACGCCCCAGATGAACCGGGCCTATTGACCTCACCCAGCACAAATGGTACACGGGCCCATTCCCAGTTTACATGTGCTTTCATTCCCAAACTCACTCTCCTTTTTTTCCTCCCTCACTATTTTTTATTTTAGTTTTTTACAGTTATGGCAGTTACAGCAGTCAGATCTGTTCTTTATGATGGCTCACTGATTCGCAGGACTGGAGTGTTGCCACCCTTCACCGTCACTCAGTTCACCCTTCACCGTTCACCGTCACTGGAGTGTTGCCACCCCTCACCGTCACTCAGCTGGTTAAAGTGTGTATTGTAGAGTGAAGGAGAAGAGTGCGGACTGTAGTGGGAGAGCCGGGACAGACCCAGAACACTCCCCGCCTAGACTCAGGATGGACACGCCCAGACTCAGGACAGAGAAGCCCAGACTCAGGTTACTCTACACCTGGACTCAGGACAGACACTCCTGGACTCAGGACAGACACACCCGGCTTGTGAACAGCTCCTCAGAGCAGCTGACGATCCAGAGACATGAAGGAAAATTCCTGGATCAGGCAGGACCACAGATGCTACTCATGAAACGCACAGATTACCAGAACTCCAAAGTAATATGTGAAGCGCATTTCTATGTTATGGAGAGAAGGGGAAGCTGATGTGTGTGTGTGTAATTGAAAACAGCCCAGACACCTTCAGTGAAGTGTGCTAACGCCAGGAACAGCC
The DNA here is from genome assembly GCF_052324685.1 of Brachyhypopomus gauderio. Classification (NCBI taxonomy): domain Eukaryota; kingdom Metazoa; phylum Chordata; class Actinopteri; order Gymnotiformes; family Hypopomidae; genus Brachyhypopomus; species Brachyhypopomus gauderio. Next base: position 107,133 of record NW_027507122.1, read on the forward strand.
TTAGGAAATGAACAGGCAATGAAATGGGTGTACAAAATCAACTAACAGAGCATCACCTCTTAAAGCGTATGAACTGGTATAACCTATTTTCCTAGGGGGGGATAATGAAGGCGGGCTGTCTTGTGCAAGCAAAGGGAACATTAAACCACACAGCTCACTTTTAATTAAGCTGGAAAAAATAAACCTTTCAGCATGAGAAATATTGTTGCTTTTTTTTACTAAGTAATGTCATGCAGCTCTAATATTTTCAGCTGTTGACTTAGCAATTACTTTATCCTGATGTCAGCACGTATTGGAGATGGGAAATACGGGCCCTCTCTGAGTCTTGGTGTAATGTGAAGAACTAAACTGAAAACCCTCTAGCAGCTGGAGGAAATGAGCTGAGTCCAGGGTGCCAGTTTAAGGCTTAGAAGGTTAAGGTATCGGTTTATTTGCATTTAAGTACAAAGCTTGTGTGTGTGTGAGAGAGAGAGAGTGCAAGTGAATGGTGTTAGGGAGGTACATAAGGCAACTTCAATCATACAGTCGTGTGAGAAGTAATTGAAAATCCCCAGGGTCATTCTGGCAGAAAGTGAAAGAATATGTGTGTGTGTGTGTGTGTGTGTGTGTGTGTGTGTGTGTGTGTGTGTGTGTGTGTGTGTGTGTGTGTGTGTGTCTTCGTGGCTGATCAGAGCAAGTCTGTGCAGGCATCTTGGCCAGGATATTGAATATAGGCGTGGTGAAAATCTTGATGAATTGTGTTTTAGTCAAACAGAACTATGCACACGGCGGAGGTTGGATGGTTCAAATCGTGCCTAGTTGGCTGGTTCTCCAACGGCCTGATCTAAATGAACTCTCAGGTCTTTCCTCTCTTCCTCAAACACATGCTATTTCACCCTGAGGGCTCTTTAGGTAGATTGCTCTTATCATTTGTTTTGCCCGAGATCCATTCTGGTTAAGTGTGTTATGCTAAGAGATACTGACATGCATGTACACACACCACACACACACACACACACACACACACACACACACACACACACACACACACACACACATGTACTGATTGCTACATCCTATTTCATCCATGGCAGCCAGGGAGGAGCAACCTTCTATTTTCCTTTCCCCCAGAACCATTCAAAGACATTTAAAACTGTTCCAGATGGACAGTTGCATAAAAGACTGCCATTGTTGTACTGGGGCGAAATGAAGTCGGCTCTGATTCGCCGGTCTCCTGGTTGATGAGGCGTCTGGAGACCGTGCCCTTGTAGATGGGACGGCTCTCCGTCTTTGTTAGGATATTTCTGCTTTATTACTATCAGCTGGAGCCTAAGAGTCAACAGCTGACATCACTACTGAAGAGCTGATATCAGTACTGAACGCTGATGCTCGTTACATAGTCATCAAATGTAATGGCGACTGAGTGCGAGGGGCGGGGACCTCTCCCAGATCACCCCACCCTCGTCCTGCAAGTGCTAAGCCCGTCGTTGGCGTCAGCATCGAGAAAGGGCCCTGGGGGTGACCAATCGCACGTCCGCTCATGCTATCAGAGCGCTCGCAAAACTGTCAGGTGTGCGTGGGTGTGAGCTTGAGGAGGGGCCATTATTCATCCCAGACTTCAACGCTTCAGAGCAGCAGCCGCTAGTTCGGGCCTGCTGCTGGGAGCCGTGGTGACAACAATGGGGAGCTCGTTAACGGAACCTTCTTCTGATTAAGCCGAGGCATAAATTACAGACCAATTGGAACACGCAGTGCCAGTTGATGAAATGAAAGCAATCAGCAAATCGGGTGGAAGCAAGACCTTGTAGCGGAAAGTAAAACTGCCCTGCCTTTCTATGCTGATATGCACAGGTCGATCGTTTTAAGTGTATGAACTTGTCTGGCTCATTAATCAATAGTGGATTCCCCATCGGTGTCATTAGCCATGTAATGACAACATTACGCTGAATTCCATTGCTTTCTCTTCTATTTTCCACCCCCCACCCTCTTCTCTGAACAGGGTTGACATAACTCAACGCTCCCAGCAGAGATTTGGGTAATCCAGAAAGTGAAGAAGTGAAGAACAACTCAGAGCTTCACAGAGTGAATTGTATGTTAAGGTCTGGACAGTGTCACATTCACATCCTGCCTAACACATATAGCCACACACACACACACACACACACACACACACACACACACACACACACACACGCGCGCACACACACACACACACACACACACACACACACACACACACACACACACACACACACACACACACACACACACACACAGACAAACAGACACAGCTGGTGCAGATCATCTCAAACACTCTCCAAAGTGTGATTTTCCCACACATTGAAACAGCCTCATCTTTTATCTGTTCATCTGTTTATCTGGGTGAGAGATTTTATGATGTGAGGATATAGACATGCAAGCACACATTCTCTTCATTTTTCCCTGTGTTACACTTTATCTATTAATACACAACATAATAAAGGTATCAATACAGCCACATGCAGAAGGCTGTACACACACAAACTCACATCATATGAAAATCTGTTTACATAAACATGAATCAGACTTTGCAATAACATAAGCACATAACAACACCCCCCCCCCCCCACACACACACACACACACGATGATTCATTTTGTATTTGTTTTATTGTAAACAGGAAATAGACGATTCTTCACAAAGAACTTAGCCTTTAGTCCTTGAAATTCATACTGCAGTGAAGAACAATGAGCCTTGGGTGGTTAACACCCACACACACACACACACACACACACACACACACACACACACACACACACACACACACACACACACTCCTTCCTACTTCACCTCAGCTCTTTCTTGATAGTTTGCCGTGAGCCATTGCATCCATACGTGGACTTGTGCTCATGTGCATGTGCGTGTCTGTGTGTGTGTGTGTGTGTGTGTGTGTGTGTGTGTGCGTGTCTGTGTGTGTCAATTGTAATTTTTTATGTGTCCGCGAGCAAATATGCTACAGTTTCGTGCTTCCTGCCAGAGAATGAAGCAATTTCCTGCGTGGCTACAGACCAGCGCTTGACCGGCCGGCTGAGCGCCGTCCTGGACGTGAACGTGTCTCGGCTGCTCCGCACTGATCACATCGCCTACCCTCTGTTGTCGCTGCCTGAAACACAAACCCTACAGGTACGCAGACCAGAACGGCGGTTTGTGGTTATGGCGTTTCCAAGCCATGATGGGACATGCACGTCGACACGCGCTGCAGCTCGTTCCCAGGGCAGTTAAAACACCCGAAGGGTATGTTTGAAGCGAAGGGTATGTTTGAAGTGAAGGCCGCTCGAAATGCTGTTGATCTGTGTACTTCTTGTCTGACGCTGCCCCACAGGTGTCTGACTCATGGTCATTGTTCTTGTGCGACTGCTGTTAAGATTATTTTGATTACATGAGTCAGCTGTGTGTGGAAAAGTCGTTAGTTTCAAAAATAGCTTTGACGCTACGCTGACATCTTTATATATGGCTAAAATCTTTAGGAATGAAGATGAGAACATACGTGTTTATTCTGTTCATTCTTGCTGAAAAGGGGAGCTTCATAATGTTATTATAACCTCAAGAACTTTTGAAAAAGTCCTTATACACTATTGATTATACTCAAGTGTTAGTGCACTTAACACAACATCATATCTGTTGCAATGTCAGACAGCAGATGCACAGTTTATACAAGTGAATCAACCTAATATGTTTGAATATGTGTTTAAAGGCAGCACATTACACGAAGCGTTATCTTCCAGGTTTTGTTCTAGAATGAGGTACAAAGAAGGTTAAATTCATCCCTCAGTATCTTGTACCCTGGTGACCCTCCATTACTTTGTCTTGGAGGAACTGAGTGTGTGTGAGGAGCACAGCAGAGTGTGTTAGCTAATGCCCCGCCTCCAGACTAAACTCACAACGGCACCAAGCAATCAACGAGCTGTCACACAACAGGCAGTTCACAGTTGAGTTTACTGCACTAGTGCACGTTTTGATTTTTACATTCCAGAAATTACCCACCAAAAAAACCCTCACAGTTACTCTTTTACACATGCCAAAACACACACACACACACACACACACACACACACAGACAGAGAGAGAGAGAGAGAGAGAGAGAGAGAGAGAGAGAGAGAGAGAGAGAGAGAGAGAGAGAGGCAGAGGCTAAATTACACACATATGACAAAGTTCCTCTTTCTGGAGGCTTTGTGTGTAAACAGCCAATCTTGCCTCTCTTTGTCGTCTGTGTTGCGTGACTGTGTTTGCTGGCTGAATGTGTGTGAAAACATATGTAGCCATCGAGAGGCTTTGTGATTCTGATCAGTCCTAGTGTATGTTCTCTCACACACCACTCATTAATGTATAAACCAGACATCAAATCCATGATCCTCCATAGATTACCTCTCAGAGAGATCGCCAGGCCTTTTGAAGTGGAGTGCTAATTTCACTGCTGCACACTGAAAATATTTTTAAAGCTTACTTGACCATTGACTTGATTTACTTCTTTCATCTTGTATCTTAAAAAAATATTTCCTTGCCTTTGCAAACAAAGAGGCTCTGTATAAGACTCACAGATGACTGTTAACCCAGCAGTTCCCAAACAACTGAAATAGAAAAGAGTAAGATACCAGATACAAGCATGAACAACGAGCAAATAGAAAACAAAACAGTTACTGAGACTCCGAGACTGAAGTGAACTGGTAGAAGAAGACTTTGTGATTCAGTTCCAGCATTGCTCAGTAAGAGGACACCAGTTTCTCTAAGCTTATCAGGCATACCTGATCTAGTTTCTGAGCATTTGTGTCAATCAGAGTGCAATTTGGGGCAAGACATTTGAGGCTGCATCTGAGAAATATTCAACAACATAACCAGACCCAAAAATCCAAGCCTTAAATGAGCTCTATGAGAAGTCACTGCACAGCTTGGTAGCTAGTTATACACTTTTGCCTCGGTGAGTCTAAGCCAGGAAAATCTATTCCTGTGTGAGTTTTTGCACTAATAATTTTGTTGGAATAAAATGTTCCATCCGTGAGGAACACATAAATGATGCAAATGGGTTTGCTGTAGTTTTCTTGTCAAAGCATCAGATCAATAAAGTTCAAGGCAGCAGGACGTGCTTTACTGGGTGGGTAAGTGCAAATCAGTGCAGGCTTCCACAGCTCCCCTACTGACCTGTGATTTATGAGCTAATGTCATGACTCTGGGGCAGGGTTAGGGGAATGTTGAGATCAGTGTGGTGTGTCACTGCATGGATTTTAATCCAGTAAATACGCAGGGTTGTGTGATTTTTGCTTGCTGATTTCATCTGGCCATGTGCCATAAAGCTCAGATTTCCAAGGCAATATCCTGTGTGTTTCACTCAGCTAGACTCAGAACATCGGGTCAGAGAAGGTGTTTGTGATTGACTGATAGTATCTGACAGGGTGAACACACAACTATTCTTTCAGACCAACACATGTACGCACACACACACACACACACACACACACACACACACACACACACACACGAAACATTGCTCCTTTAACATCAGATGTTTGTCAGATGTTAACTAAGTGCATCATTCACCTATTGTGTGGCTTTAGCTCTCGGCTACGAGACGCCATGGCGAAGTTCTAACGAACGCTTTCGGGAGCAGCAGATTCACCATCTGCTCAGGAACTTCTCAGATCACCTTCGGCAAGCAGCAACAGGTGACCTGACGCAACTGAGACCTGGAACATTCCGTCCAGGAGACTGATGAACGCTAAATGGCGAGCGTTACGTCGGGCCCGCACTTGCGGAGTCATCCTGCGGTAAGCCGAGCTTTGTCTTCAGGCTCGGTTAGCGTAGCTGGTGTGAGGGCCACAGTGCTACGGAGGCCTCCGCGATCGCCGTGAAGTGACAGACAAACTCTCTCACTGGGTACGAGTTCCAGCTGTCGGCAGGGCTTGGTGTTGTCTGCAGTCTCTTGTCTCTGGGATTCATCAGCAATGTGATATCATACTGGTCGTTGTTTCATAACCCAGAATGAATTGAACATTATTAGTTTCTGAGGGCAACACAGGTAACCTGGGGGTAGTTTTACTCAATCACACCTTCCATTTTGCCCCCCCACCCTATTTCTGCCTCCCCTTTCTCTCTGTTTTTGACCTCTGACCCCCAGTAAACACTGCTGATCCTGGCTGAAGGGTAAGTGCACTCTGTGCGAGCGTTTGTGAGTGTGTGTGTGGGTGTGTGTTGGATAGGGGTGTGTTTAAAGGCAATGCCTCTCCTCTTGTTTACTCAGAGTGTTCCCCAGTGCTGATGTTTAATGTCACCAAAGCTTTTCTCCTCTCAGGCTGGCTTTACATAAGCTTTTGTGTGTGTGTGTGTGTGTGTGTGTGTGTGTGTGTGTGTGTGTGTGTGTGTGTGTG
>NW_027507123.1:0-7500 GCF_052324685.1 Brachyhypopomus gauderio
CATAAGAACCCATTCATTTGGCACCAAAGTGATTTAAATAGTGTAGAAGTGGTTTTTTAGGGTTTTCCATAAGAACCCATTCATTTAGCCCCAAAGTGGTTCAAAATAGTGTATAAGTGGTTTAATTAGTGTAGAAGTAATTTTTAGGATTTTCCATAAGAACCCATTCATTTAGCACCAAAGTGGTTTAAATCACTTTCATTTCGAACAAAACATTTAGTTAAATAGTGTAGAAGTGGCTTTTTAGGGTTTTCCATAAGAACCCATTCATTTAGCACCAAAGTGGTTTAAATCACTTTCATTTTGAACAAAACATTTAGTTAAGTTTAGTTTCATTTTGTTTTCATTTTCTTTTACATTAAATTTGGTATATTAGGGTTTTCCATAAGAACCCATTCATTTAGCACCAAAGTGATTTAAATAGTGTAGAAGTGCTTTTTTAGGGTTTTCCATAAGAACCCATTCATTTAGCCCCAAAGTGGTTCAAAATAGTGTAGAAGTGGTTTAATTAGTGTAGAAGTAATTTTTAGGATTTTCCATAAGAACCCATTCATTTAGCACCAAAGTGATTTAAATAGTGTAGAAGTGGTTTTTTAGGGTTTTCTATAAGAACCCATTCATTTAGCCCCAAAGTGGTTCAAAATAGTGTAGAAGTGGTTTAATTAGTGTAGAAGTAATTTTTAGGATTTTCCATAAGAACACATTCATTTAGCACCAAAGTGATTTAAATAGTGTAGAAGTGGTTTTTTAGGGTTTTCCATAAGAACCCATTCATCTAGCACCAAAGTGATTTAAATAGTGTAGAAGTGGTTTTTTAGGGTTTTCTATAAGAACCCATTCATTTAGCCCCAAAGTGGTTCAAAATAGTGTATAAGTGGTTTAATTAGTGTAGAAGTAATTTTTAGGATTTTCCATAAGAACCCATTCATTTAGCACCAAAGTGATTTAAATAGTGTAGAAGTGGTTTTTTAGGGTTTTCCATAAGAACCCATTCATTTAGCCCCAAAGTGGTTCAAAATAGTGTTGAAGTGGTTTAATTAGTGTAGAAGTAATTTTTAGGATTTTCCATAAGAACCCATTCATTTAGCACCAAAGTGGTTTAAATCACTTTCATTTTGAACAAAACATTTAGTTAAGTTTACTTTCAATTTGTTTTCATTTTCTTTTACATATAATTTATTATATTAGGGTTTTCTGTAAGAACCCATTCATTTAGCCCCAAAGTGGTTCAAAATAGTGTAGAAGTGGTTTAGTGTAGAAGTAATTTTTAGGATTTTCCATAAGAACCCATTCATTTGGCACCAAAGTGATTTAAATAGTGTAGAAGTGGTTTTTTAGGGTTTTCCATAAGAACCCATTCATTTAGCCCCAAAGTGGTTCAAAATAGTGTATAAGTGGTTTAATTAGTGTAGAAGTAATTTTTAGGATTTTCCATAAGAACCCATTCATTTAGCACCAAAGTGGTTTAAATCACTTTCATTTCGAACAAAACATTTAGTTTAAATAGTGTAGAAGTGGCTTTTTAGGGTTTTCCATAAGAACCCATTCATTTAGCCCCAAAGTGGTTCAAAATAGTGTAGAAGTGGTTTAATTAGTGTAGAAGTAATTTTTAGGATTTTCCATAAGAACCCATTCATTTAGCACCAAAGTGGTTTAAAATCACTTTCATTTTGAACAAAACATTTTGTTAAGTTTAGTTTCATTTTGTTTTCATTTTCTTTTACATTAAATTTAGTATATTAGGGTTTTCCATAAGAACCCATTCATTTAGCACCAAAGTGATTTAAATAGTGTAGAAGTGGTTTTTTAGGGTTTTCCATAAGAACCCATTCATTTAGCCCCAAAGTGGTTCAAAATAGTGTTGAAGTGGTTTAATTAGTGTAGAAGTAATTTTTAGGGTTTTTTATAAGAACCCATTCATTTAGCACCAAAGTGGTTTAAATCACTTTCATTTTGAACAAAACATTTAGTTAAGTTTACTTTCAATTTGTTTTCATTTTCTTTTACATATAATTTATTATATTAGGGTTTTCTGTAAGAACCCATTCATTTAGCCCCAAAGTGGTTCAAAATAGTGTAGAAGTGGTTTAGTGTAGAAGTAATTTTTAGGATTTTCCATAAGAACCCATTCATTTGGCACCAAAGTGATTTAAATAGTGTAGAAGTGGTTTTTTAGGGTTTTCCATAAGAACCCATTCATTTAGCCCCAAAGTGGTTCAAAATAGTGTATAAGTGGTTTAATTAGTGTAGAAGTAATTTTTAGGATTTTCCATAAGAACCCATTCATTTAGCACCAAAGTGGTTTAAATCACTTTCATTTCGAACAAAACATTTAGTTAAATAGTGTAGAAGTGGCTTTTTAGGGTTTTCCATAAGAACCCATTCATTTAGCACCAAAGTGGTTTAACCCTTTGATGCGCAACATGGGTCAAAAGTGACCCGGCTGAGTTTTTATTTTCTATATCTTTGCAATAAATTAATTTAATCATTCAGCCTTCAAGGTATTCCTCAATTAACTTGTTTTTGATCATCATATATCCTTAATTTATTTTTTCATTTCTTACTTTTTGAATAAAAACACTTTTTGTATCACTACCCCTCTAATGCACAACATGGGTCTAAAATGACCCGCATTCATTTTCTATGTTACTTCATGTTTGGCTGAGTGTTTCTATGGTACATATTTTAAATTAATAAATCATTAATCATTTTCTATCCCAAGTTTGCAGTAAATATCTTGTTTTTGTTTAATACAAATCTTGATTCTTATTTTCCTTTTTTACTTTCAGAAAAAACACATCTTTTGTATTTATACATCAAGTTTACACACATGGGTCACAAACGACCCACATGCATTTACCATTTCATAACTCACCACAGCTCCCATCACACAAGTATTGTTTTTTCAATTGTTCTAACATTACTTTAGAAAATATTTTGATGATCTTTGGGAAAGACAATTGTACATACTGTAATATTTTATTAGGTTTAGGTTACCTTGAGAGTGAGTACATTACTTGTCAGAAGGTCACAAGTAATTATTATTTACTAGCTAACTGCTGAACCTTGAAGAGGCCTGTGGTTCTCTAGTACAACATGGTGGGTGTTTCCATCCTCAATGTCTACACCAACTTCACCTGCACAACACCCTGGTGATATGGGTGGTGTGAATTCACCTGCACAACACCCTGGTGATATGGGTGGTGTGAATTCACCTGCACAACACCCTGGTGATATGGGTGGTGTGAATTCACCTGCACAACACCCTGGTGATATGAGTGGTGTGAATTCACCTGCACAACACCCTGGTGATATGGGTGGTGTGAATTCACTTGCACAACACCCTGGTGATATGGGTGGTGTAAATTCACCTGCACAACACCCTGGTGATATGGGTGGTGTAAATTCACCTGCACAACACCCTGGTGATATGGGTGGTGTGAATTCACCTGCACAACACCCTGGTGATATGGGTGGTGTGAATTCACCTGCACAACACCCTGGTGATATGGGTGGTGTGAATTCACTTGCACAACACCCTGGTGATATGGGTGGTGTAAATTCACCTGCACAACACCCTGGTGATATGGGTGGTGTGAATTCACCTGCACAACACCCTGGTGATATGGGTGGTGTGAATTCACCTGCACAACACCCTGGTGATATGGGTGGTGTGAATTCATCTGCACAACACCCTGGTGATATGGGTGGTGTGAATTCATCTGCACAACACCCTGGTGATATGGGTGGTGTGAATTCACCTGCACAACACCCTGGTGATATGGGTGGTGTGAATTCACCTGCACAACACCCTGGTGATATGGGTGGTGTGAATTCATCTGCACAACACCCTGGTGATATGGGTGGTGTGAACGCTGCATGGCTGCTATTCATCAAGGAACTGAGCAAAAATCTTGTCATGCCACATATGAAGAGGTACATGGAGGGCTCACCCAAACTCCAACAGCCTGTGCTTGAGGCAGTGGGAAGATGTGGGTTACAAAAACAAACCACAGCCACCACCCATCCTCAGAAAGACATCCCCAAGGAAGGCCAACGAAAGAGGAAGAGGTGCGCTCGCTGCCCTCTTCCCAAAGACAGAAAGAGGAAAAGGTGCAGAGACAGAAAGGCCAGCCAGCCCAGGGGGCAGCTGAACCAGATGCCTGAACCACCTCAACTGGCTCCTCTCTACAAGATGGAGCAGCGAGACTACTCCAAGTCTCTCCCGGATGACCGTACTCCTCACCTTATCTCTAAGGGAGACCCAAACACCCAGTGGAGGAAACTCATTTCAGCCGCTTGTATTCGCAGTCTCATTCTTTGTCTCATTGTATTCATGATCTCATACTAGCCAAAGCTTACAGTATGACCATAGGTGAGACTTGGAATGTAGACCAGTAAAAACCCTTCACCACAACGGTCCGTTACAGCATTCACTACACTGCAGAGGCTGCACCGATCTGCCTGTCACCCACCTGTTTTCTGCTCACTGTCCTCACCCGAGCGTCTTTTCACCTGTCCCTCGTCCCCTTGTCTGTGTTTGTATTCAAGTCCAGTTTTCTGTTCAGCCTTTGTTGCATCATCTTCCTTTGATGTCTGCATTTGGGTGGTCACTTTGAAAACCTGACATTGTGTGTGTGTGATAAAATGAAAAATATGTGGCAAAAACCAAATAAATGTTTGACCCCACTCACTACTAAAGTAACAACTTAAAACTAGTTATTATTGGATTATGTTACTTTATTTTATATCACATTTGGATGAAGGGGTACTATTATAGAAACTATTTTTGTTCAATAAGTATTAAAGTACAAATGAAAATAATGATCAGCAGTGATCAAAAACAAGATATTTAATGAATACTTGAAATATTCAATCATAAAAGGAATAGATTGAAAAGACAGGAACACAGAAAAACCCCACCAGCATTATATAACACTGGATATGAATGCGGGTCATTTTTGACCCATGTGTGTAAATTCAATGTACTATTATAGAAACTATTTTTGCTCAATAAGTATTAAAGTTCAAATGAAAATAATTATCAGCAGTGATCAAAAACAAGATATTTAATGAATATTTGGAATATTCAATCATAAAAAGAATAGATTCAAAAGACAGGAACACAGGAAAACCCTACCAGCATTATATGACACTGGATATGAATGCGGGTCATTTTTGACCCATGTTGTGCATTAGAGGGGGTATGCATATGTTGCGCATCAAAGGGTTAAATCACTTTCATTTTGAACAAAACATTTAGTTAAGTTTAGTTTCATTTTGTTTTCATTTTCTTTTACATTAAATTTAGTATATTAGGGTTTTCCATAAGAACCCATTCATTTAGCACCAAAGTGATTTAAATAGTGTAGAAGTGCTTTTTTAGGGTTTTCCATAAGAACCCATTCATTTAGCCCCAAAGTGGTTCAAAATAGTGTAGAAGTGGTTTAATTAGTGTAGAAGTAATTTTTAGGATTTTCCATAAGAACCCATTCATTTAGCACCAAAGTGATTTAAATAGTGTAGAAGTGGTTTTTTAGGGTTTTCTATAAGAACCCATTCATTTAGCCCCAAAGTGGTTCAAAATAGTGTAGAAGTGGTTTAATTAGTGTAGAAGTAATTTTTAGGATTTTCCATAAGAACCCATTCATTTAGCACCAAAGTGATTTAAATAGTGTAGAAGTGGTTTTTTAGGGTTTTCCATAAGAACCCATTCATCTAGCACCAAAGTGATTTAAATAGTGTAGAAGTGGTTTTTTAGGGTTTTCTATAAGAACCCATTCATTTAGCCCCAAAGTGGTTCAAAATAGTGTATAAGTGGTTTAATTAGTGTAGAAGTAATTTTTAGGATTTTCCATAAGAACCCATTCATTTAGCACCAAAGTGATTTAAATAGTGTAGAAGTGGTTTTTTAGGGTTTTCCATAAGAACCCATTCATTTAGCCCCAAAGTGGTTCAAAATAGTGTTGAAGTGGTTTAATTAGTGTAGAAGTAATTTTTAGGATTTTCCATAAGAACCCATTCATTTAGCACCAAAGTGGTTTAAATCACTTTCATTTTGAACAAAACATTTAGTTAAGTTTACTTTCAATTTGTTTTCATTTTCTTTTACATATAATTTATTATATTAGGGTTTTCTGTAAGAACCCATTCATTTAGCCCCAAAGTGGTTCAAAATAGTGTAGAAGTGGTTTAGTGTAGAAGTAATTTTTAGGATTTTCCATAAGAACCCATTCATTTGGCACCAAAGTGATTTAAATAGTGTAGAAGTGGTTTTTTAGGGTTTTCCATAAGAACCCATTCATTTAGCCCCAAAGTGGTTCAAAATAGTGTATAAGTGGTTTAATTAGTGTAGAAGTAATTTTTAGGATTTTCCATAAGAACCCATTCATTTAGCACCAAAGTGGTTTAAATCACTTTCATTTCGAACAAAACATTTAGTTAAATAGTGTAGAAGTGGCTTTTTAGGGTTTTCCATAAGAACCCATTCATTTAGCCCCAAAGTGGTTCAAAATAGTGTAGAAGTGGTTTAATTAGTGTAGAAGTAATTTTTAGGATTTTCCATAAGAACCCATTCATTTAGCACCAAAGTGGTTTAAATCACTTTCATTTTGAACAAAACATTTTGTTAAGTTTAGTTTCATTTTGTTTTCATTTTCTTTTACATTAAATTTAGTATATTAGGGTTTTCCATAAGAACCCATTCATTTAGCACCAAAGTGATTTAAATAGTGTAGAAGTGGTTTTTTAGGGTTTTCCATAAGAACCCATTCATTTAGCCCCAAAGTGGTTCAAAATAGTGTTGAAGTGGTTTAATTAGTGTAGAAGTAATTTTTAGGGTTTTTTATAAGAACCCATTCATTTAGCACCAAAGTGGTTTAAATCACTTTCATTTTGAACAAAACATTTAGTTAAGTTTACTTTCAATTTGTTTTCATTTTCTTTTACATATAATTTATTATATTAGGGTTTTCTGTAAGAACCCATTCATTTAGCCCCAAAGTGGTTCAAAATAGTGTAGAAGTGGTTTAGTGTAGAAGTAATTTTTAGGATTTTCCATAAGAACCCATTCATTTGGCACCAAAGTGATTTAAATAGTGTAGAAGTGGTTTTTTAGGGTTTTCCATAAGAACCCATTCATTTAGCCCCAAAGTGGTTCAAAATAGTGTATAAGTGGTTTAATTAGTGTAGAAGTAATTTTTAGGATTTTCCATAAGAACCCATTCATTTAGCACCAAAGTGGTTTAAATCACTTTCATTTCGAACAAAACATTTAGTTAAATAGTGTAGAAGTGGCTTTTTAGGGTTTTCCATAAGAACCCATTCATTTAGCCCCAAAGTGGTTCAAAATAGTGTAGAAGTGGTTTAATTAGTGTAGAAGTAATTTTTAGGATTTTCCATAAGAACCCATTCATTTAGCACCAAAGTGGTTTAAATCACTTTCATTTTGAACAAAACATTTTGTTAAGTTTAGTTTCATTTTGTTTTCATTTTCTTTTA